>NW_009600792.1:0-44191 GCF_000690535.1 Cariama cristata
CTCCTTCAGTATCCTCGAGTGAATCCCTTGGACTTGGAAAATGGAAGAAGTTTCTGGGAGGAAGGCAAGCGTGGAGCCAGGGACAGCAGCCCTGGGGGACCAGTGCGGGGAACTGGAGCCCTCCCAGCTTGGCTTGGCTCCTGAGCAAAGCAGGCTCTGGAGGGGACCTCAGAATGTAGCTTCAGGAGGACAAGGTCATTGTTATTCTGCAGGAGGTTTAGAGAACTGGGTCTGACCAAAACATCTTTCTCTCTTTTGATGAGATTACCAGTAGGGCCAATACAGATAATAAAGTTGGTGTAATCATATGACTGCATGTTTCATGGCAATTTAATTAAGAAACCGCTAGCATACAGAAAATCAGCACGGTACACACTAAAAGGATTAAAATCCACCCAACGGGCTTCTGAAAAAGAGTTACAAACTAAGAGAACTCACAGCCATTCAGGCTGCCATTACAGTTCCTTTCTTCATCTCCCACCTGCGTGTCTCTGCCTGTGCTCGACACGGCCACGTGTCCCCCAGGGCGATGGGTCTCTGGTCTTTGGCTGGAGAACAGCGCACAGAGGAGGGAGAGCAAGAGAGGAAAGGCAGACCAACCGAAAGCATGATGCTGCCAGCCGAGGAGTGAACAAGCAGATGATAAAGGGAGCTGTGGGGAATAGAGAAATTAGGTCAGATGCAAGCGCAGTGTGAGGAAAGCAGAAGAAACTCTTGATTTGAACCTGGCGAGGTGGTTGGGGGTATGGGAAGAAGTCCCCTGCAAGATGGTGAAATGTTTTAGACTGTCAAGTCAGCTTAAATCAGCGGTGCAAAGTGGGAGCAGATCCTGGGGCCGGTGCAGGCTGCAGAGCTCAGGCTAATGGGAGGGAGGGCTCCCCGCATCCCCCAAGCAAACCGCAGGGAAGGATGGATCCATGTGTGTCTGTGCAGCCCAGCAAAACCCCAGGCTAAAGCCTCCACTGAGGACTTTTGGCCTTGTAAAGAGAGATGTGTCTCAATCCTCCCCGGGGACATTGCTGCTGTTGGTAAATTTACAGAGAAGCTGTTGAGTTATGATGGCGATGAGCAGGGCTGCTGCATCTGAAACCAGCTCCTCCGTGGCTCTCCAGGTCCTGCCAGCTGCCGCCGCTCCCACAGAGCCCTAATTGTCTCCTCTTGCCGCGCTACCGCTCGCTCTGCCCAGAAGTGTGCTGCAAAACTTGATTTATTCAAAATCAAATTGCATTTCGTAGCACAATTTAGCTCTGCTTTACCCTTTTATGTTTTAGGGTTGAATTGCTGGGGCTCTGCTGCCTCTGCCACAATACTCTGTATTAAAATAGATTTGATATAGATACAAATGATCCATTTATTTCCTTTTATTGATGAGCCTTCTTACAATAGCACATGAGCTTGCAACACAAAAGTCTGCAGTTGCTATGTGGAAACAGGCTCTTTCTAAGCTTCCTCCCCATCCCTGCGTAGAGAGGGTTGTTTTTAAAGCATATAGTATGAAGTTAGACTTCTTGCCTTCTAAAGGAGTTGTTTCCAGACACTAGAGACAGAGAATTTAAGTGAAAATGCCTTTGGCCTAACACTTTGTAAAGCCAGAAAAGCTTCATTTTTGCAGAAGAATATTTTCACAGGCACAAAAATAGTCTCTTAGTGCACCCTAAGATAAAATTGTGGTGGCTATTGATGAACAGACAGGTCTCCCCAAAAGCAGGGTTCTTGTTCCAGACCTTGAATTTACAGATGTGTCAAGATTTTGTCTTTTCTAAGGCTTGTACATGCAGGGAGATGGATCAAAATGGGAGCTGGATGTGCCCTGATCCCACTTTATCCCGGTTTGCCGAATCCTGTACGTGGTTTTTCCTTTGGCTCCCTTTTTCCCCCGTGTATCTGTAATAGCTGGGATGGCGGTTGCCAGCAGATGCTCAACTGGCCAAACCAGCCCCTGCTGCGAGCTGTGCCGCAGGGACCTGTTCTGCCTGGGCCAGAGGGCTGGGCGGTTGGCGAGAAAGGCAGCGATGTTTTTGCCGTGCTCGCTGCTGTGTCTTCGCTGTTCTCAGAAATCCTCCTGGTGTCGTGTTCTGCAGAGCTCCTTCAAACATGTGGGAGCTCCAAATGGGATGGAGGAGCCTGGCTGGAGCTCCAGAGTGTGGCAAGTCCCTCCTGTGCGGCCGTGGCACCGCTGATGGGGACTGTGCCACCTCCTCCCTGGCACTTGTCCTTCTCGTGCCTCGGAGCTGTGGATTTCAGGTTGGTTTGTGGAATGGAAAAGATAACCCACAGGGTTGTTTGCGAGAAGTACGGCTAAGAATAATCACTTTGCTCTTGCCGTGGTGTTAGGATGATAAATACACATGTAAATGTAGAAACTACCAGAGATAAAATGGGTGACAAATGGGCTGTGCTACCTCTGCTCCCTGAGAGATGCTCAGTACGTACTTGCAAAGGCCAGGGACAATTTTTAAGCTCTGCTTTTATGACCATAGGATAGTAAGGCTGCATAAGGAGTCATGTAGTTTTAAATTATGCCAAAATAAGTTATTTCTTCACCTTAGCATTCATAAATCCAAACAAATGCATAAATAAAGGTGAGAGGTGTTTTACGGAAGGCTGAAGCTTCGCTGCCTTTTAATGCTGACATTTGGACATCATTTATGGCACAGCTGAGTGCTATGGAAAAGCACATTAAAAATGATTACTGTTAAAATCTTGCCTTTTCATCTTACAAAAAAATCAACAAAACCTCACGAACTTTTTAACCTCTAAATTCAGCAGGCTATGGTTGTGTGCGAGTAGGCATCGTGAAGTGCTGGATTAACTCACCCGAGGGAAGAGCCTTGTGACTGTGGGCAGGATGATTTGAAGCTGGCTGGCTGCTCCAAGGGCTGTAAATGTTCAGTAAAGGAATTCAACTGAAAAGCTTTGGCGGGGTCACTTTTACGGTGCATTTGACTCTCCTCCATCCAAAGCGCACGGTGCGAGGGATGCGGTGGCTTGTCCGGTCCCCTGCCCTGTGCGAAGGGACCAACCATCACCTGCTGCCCCGCGCTTTGCCTGGGGCAAGGGCTTCCCAATGTGCAAACCTCTATGAGATGAAACCAGCCAAGCATCCCTTCAGGCAGAGAAAGTAGGAGCATCAGCAAACTCTGAGACCGACTTTGCACATATGTCCTTTGCATTTCAAACCTTTATTTTGTCATTTCTCAATTATGCCATCGCTGTCTGGACTGCTAATCACTGATAGCTGAAGCTTTTGGGGTTTCCTGTGCTTAGCTCTGACTACATTTTTCTAAATGCACTCAGGAAGACAAGTGAGGGAAAGATATTTGACATTATTTATCTTGACTGATTTGCTCCATTAAAAAAAATTATTGCATAGTCACATTTTTGCATACAAATATAACTCTGTACAAATTTAGCTCCAAGTTCACACCACAGGAAAAAGAATGTTCCAGAACATGCTAATGATAATTTAATATTTTAAAATTGCAAATCTGTGATCTGAAATTATAATATTACGGTGCCGTTGCCCTGTGAGGCAATCAGAAATGGAGATTCAGAGAAAACATTTGCATAATAATAGCTGCCATGCAAATCTGGGTTCTGGATGCAGATATGTAGTAGTTGGAGGCTTCCCTCCCGCCCGCCCCCCTTACATCTACTGGAAGACAAGAGCTGGCTGTAAGTTAATGTTTTGAAGGTTTATGTCTATGCTCCTGCTGTAGAAACTTTTAAATCTCCCTTTACCTTCTGCAAATCAAAAGGATTGCTTTGTCTATTGATGCTGGCATGACCACGACATCTCTCCATCTCTCCTTATCCTCATCTTCTGGTAAGCTCTGGTCATGCCCGAAGGCGATGTGAAACCTGCCCTTGCTGCCCAGTGTGTCCCTCATGGGAAGAGTCTCCTCCAGGCATCACTCAGCTCTTCTTGATCCCTCTAAAAAAATACAGGTCCCCTGAAAAAAACCCCGACTTTCCTGTGGTATAAATAATGGAAAGTATGTGCCTGCTTGGTGCCTTTCTTGGGAGAAAATACAAGAAGTACTTGGTCTGCTTTGCTGGGGGAGGCCAGCTCTCTGGCTTACTGGAATTTGGTATGAAGGAGCAGAGCAGGTTTTGGAACCAGTGACCACTGTGGGTGCTGGAAAACGTGGTCTGTGTCCGGCATCTGCGATGGTGGAGGGTGATGCTGGGCAGGACTTGGGGAAGCAGAACGACCCTGCAGCGGTGCCCGGGCTCCCGGGGCTGGTTTCTACAGCAGCAAGCATGAGGTCAAGCCTGGGCTTTCCTCTGCTGGCGTTGCCTAACCCAGAGCACAAACCTTCTCATTTTCGTGGCCATCTGGAAGGTTTTTCTGTTCAACTCCCCTTAGAAATGCTCAAGAGAGGAGTAAGGGGCTCAGGCTTGGTACCCACGTAGTCGTTATCCCCTCTCTGCAGGGCCAGCACCAGCTGCCTACGAGGAAAGCATTAGATTTCATCATGCACAATTATCTGATAACTTAGCCGTGGGAGAAATTTCTTTCAAGTCTTTGACAGGTATCAGTGGGCTTATTTCCTAGAGAGTGAGGGTTTATACCCCTTATATATTTTATTCTTCTGTAAGCGTAGGAATTGTGGATTTCTGTTTGCATGTGTGCATCTGATCCCTCGTGATGCCATCCTGTCTCTGCCTGAAGCAAAATAACCCTGATCTTTTCAATCTCTCCCGCTATGGAAAGAGTCTGATAAAAAATGTTGCTTTTCTCTCACCGCTTTTATTAAAAAAAAAAAGGGGCTGCAGGCAGCAGGACTTAGCAGAGAGCGATGAGGTTGGACCATTTCCCCTGCTAATGGCAGGTGTCGTAATTATTCCACAGTTCGTTTCAGCTCGATGGAGAGCTCTGTGAAATCTCCATGAAATGCAAGTGTTCCTCACCTGGATCTTTCCCCCTTTTTCCCCCCCATACTGGATGCATATATTAAGGGGATGTGAAATCTTATTGCAGGTTGGTGTTGTATGCACAACAATAGAGTCTCTTGCTTTGTGTAACTTCATTTCTTGCTTTTTCTTTTCTTTCTTTTTTTTTTTTTTCTTTTGCAGAGTCGGAAACATGCCAGCAAAGTTCGCCTCTATTATATGCTTCATCCCACAGATGGAGGTTGTCCAGCTAAAAAGCTCCGGTCAGAAAATGTGGGTATAATTTAAGTCCCTGTTTACTGAGCTGCTTTGTGAATCATTGACTCTGTGCTACAATATTTTTTTTTTCTGTTACAGCCACAGATGATCAGGTACCCAGAGGTAACATTTAGATTAGCTGAAATGCTAAGTAACTGGAAATAATTTTCAATAAGCTATACGAGAAATATTATGTGCATCACCAACAGTAATTGCATTTTCAGTTATTTGCATGTTCTTTCATAGGAAAAAAATACGCTGATAGCAAATACCCAGCATTTATTCAGTTTAAGTGAAATGACTAGGGTTTTTTTGCTGGTGAGCTCCTGTACACAGGTGAGGCAGGGCAGTGGCTGCAGGAGCCTTGTGCCTTCGGGCGGCTGAGATAATAGCAAAGGCTTTGGAGTTGCTCTGCTTGAAGCAGCACTCGGATCGCTTCCAGACACGTTCGTCCAACTTTCTATATGTGACTTTGCTCCCAGGAGCGAGGGTCACTGGGCAGAGGGCAGGAGTTGACACCCAGCCAGCATCTGGGGAGCAGCACGGTGCAGCGGTGCCGCGTACGGAGCCCTTGTATAAACACCCGGTGTGGTGATGCCGTGCACTATGGGAGATCAGGGGATGCTCACGGTGTCATCACCACATCGTGGCTGAGAACCCCCCAAGAACCCCGGGGACGAGCAGAGAGGTCACCAGAGAGCGGAGTCACCTCCGGACGTCTCTTCTGAGCCACTTTTTTCTGAGAGTTGATGGAAACAGAATGCTGGATCTGAAAGGCTCCTCGCAAAGGTTTGGGGTCAGTCTGCAGTTTTAAAAAAATGGCAATTAGGTTTCTTAATTGCATTTGAATAAACAAACAAATGTGAGGAAATTGGACCATTTGTCAGGCAATAAGAGGAGACTAAATTTATAAGGGACTGATTCACAGTGAATTATTCATTCAGCTCTTTGCCATATTCTGGGGCTGGTGTGAGAGCTGTTGATGAGGTTCCCAGCAGATAGCGTCCAAACCATTTCAGATCTATGGGAGTGTGACTGTTGCTTAACGCTATCAATATTTAGTGATATACCTTCTAATTAAAGGGAGAAGCATGCAAGTTTTGCCAAAGGAATCGGAAAGCTTCACACAGTAACTAAAATTTTAGTGGAACTTTTATGTTGCACACAGGGTAATTGCAGGTGCAATCTACCACTTAACAACAGAATCTCACGGTATTTTTATTGAGTTATTAATTACGGAGAGTGAAAGGTACAGTGGACATGCACATATGGACTTGGAACATGATCCTCTAATGAACTTCATGACATCTAACAAGAAACTACAGAGCTGCATGTACATCTTTGCACAAGGGTACGGTGGACAGAGAACCAAAGAGATCTCAAATAAATCAAAGCTGAACTGCTTCCCATTTCTTTTGTAAAAGGCAACAGCGAGAAGTAATGTAATTCTATGTTTGCCGATGCTTGATTGTGCCCTTAGTGGAGGATGAATTAACAACTCGTTATGCACTTGGTGAATGATAGGCTATGCAAGACCTAAATTCTAAAATTATTTATGTTACAAAAATATAGCAGGGAAAATACGCCAACATTTACAGCTCAAAGTAGACCTATTGCTGATCAGATATTATCCAAGCCTGTGCATTTAAAGAGAACAGAAATGTTTAGGACATCTCTAATGCTGCATGATAACAGCATTGCCACGTACAGAATGCAGCTGCGTTGCCCAGTTCAGGTATCCAGCAGTGTTAGTCAAGCCATGGCACACTGACTTTAATAAGTAGTAGAAACAATCTGTGAAAACCAATTAAAATTCTGTGTAGAAGCATCTGCAACTAAAAAGGGTATATTAGCCTTTTTTTCATCAAAACCAGCACTGTTACCTGACTGTATGCCATTTGATTCATATCCTTTTGACCACAAAACTAAACATCTTGTCTTTCTTCCAAGTGGCAATAGGAAAGAGAAGCTGCTACAGTTGTAGATACTCAATGTAGAAACAGTATTTGCTACCTGACCTTTCAGTAAGGCAAAGGGTAGCATTTGGTGTTGTTTGAGGACTGTAAAAATACTCTGCATTCCCTAAACACCCGTTATCCTTTCATAGTGAGAAGTAGGAGGCTTATAGAATTAGTCTTGCACTGGATAACGACTTGGTTGTTGGGCTGTTCATTATTGTTTTAATTTTTTGGGAAGGAGAGGGAAAAACCTCATGTCTTTGGTGTACTGAGGGATTGTTGACCTTTCCTCTTAAATTTCCCCTTAACATTTCAGCTGAAGGTTATCTGAGAAGGTTGCAACCTCTGTCAGGACCCCACTGAAAGCAGGAGTCACATCCTCGAGTCCCAGGATTGGTGAATCAGTTTTAATCAGCTTTTTCTCACTACCTTTAAAAAATAGGAGCCCTAGTTATGATCAGGACAGACATGATGAAAATTTCTGATGTGCTATGAAACACATTTTTTGGGATGGGAGAGAAACCTTCAAATTCTTTCTAGCCCTACTTGCACTATAAGATATTAAATTACTTTAACTAGCATCATCTTCCTTAAAAAAGAAAGGGGTTGTAATAGCAAGGATAAATTGTTTGAGGGAAGATGGCAGGATATTAGATTTTCTTGCTGAGGATAAAGTGTGTCCTGCAAGGTGATGCTGGAGATGGTTAAGCCAAGAGCTGTGCCTCTCTGGGGCACCAATGGTGCCGGTGGCTGCCTTGGAAGGCTCTCCTTCGGTTCCCAATCACCAAGGAAATCACAGTTTTTATAGCTTCTGGTGCAAAATTTACTGCATGCTATAATTTAAATCTTCAGCAATTACACTGAAACTAAGATGAAATGTTTGGGTTTAGGGCCACCGTTCTTACTGTGTGTTTTGTACCCAATCAGAGGTTTTCAACCAAAAGGTCAGGTGTTGGTTTCAATGAAAGAAATTAATGGTGGAAGATTTGAATTTATTCTCTGACAGAAGGCTGGGACTGGCCAAGAGCTGCTGTTGCTGTGAAGGGTCCTGGGGGATTCCCCATCCTGGACCTGGGGCCGAGCCCTGCTGCGTGCCCCACTGTGAGCTCTGGTCCTCCCCTCTTCTCCAGGGCTTCGTCCTGCGTGGTTTTAAATACCCACGGAGCCAAAGCTGAGCGGTGAAAGCCAGGGGCTCTGGCTGAGGAGTCAGCCCCATCCTCACCAAGCTGCCCGTGGCTCTGTCCCTGCCAAAGTGGGAACTGTGGGACGTGTGCTTATCTTGTCAAACGCACCCCTTACTTAGGGCTGGTTTTTCGTTAGAGAGCATTTAGGTCCTAAGATGCTCTGAGACTGAACGAGCGTTTCAGATTTAGATAGCCATAAACTGGTACTTGGTCTTTGCTTGTGCCACAAGAAAAACAGGCTCCAAAATGGAACTGGTCTAAATTTCACACCAAGCGTTACAGAAAATAGCTCTTTAACAGCAACACCTTCTTCCTGCGCAGAAAATGATCTCAAATTTGAAAGACACTCTGCAGTGCCTTCAGTGCTATGTTTTATATTGCGATATTTCAAGAGTTTGTATAATTTTTTCTTCTTAGTAAAAGAAGACAGCAGATTTGTATCTGTGAAATAAAAATCCTTACTTTCCTGAGGATTGCTTAAGGAACATCCAGCAAAGGACTGCAATTGCCCAGTCCTGTGTGAGGATTATGCCTTTTAGCAGCTTGTTAACAGGCATCTGAATAACCAAAGTTAATTCTGTTGGATGTATGAGACTTGCTTTGAAGTTTATAATATTACAAAAAGAAGCCCTATGAATTAGGCTGGCTCGGCACGGCTACGGAGTGGGGGGAAGGTGAGCCATGTTAGCATTGGGAAATGGATGCTTTATCTCTGAGCCCATGGCATGTTGCGTTGTGCTTCAGTTTATGCGTGGCCATTCGCCCCTGTCAGTGCTGCATCTCCGCAAAGGTTAGCGAGAAGGGATAGTCTGGAGAAGATTGCAAAAACAAATGGTAGAAATATTCCTTGCATATTGGCTGGCTTTATGCAGCATGGTGTTAGAGAGTTGCTTGTGTGGGTTTTATGGAAACTAAATTGAGATGTTAGTGTCTATTTATTGCTGCAGCTTTAGACTGAGCTGGGCGCGGGAGCAAGGGAAGCGGCGAGGACAGATGGATGAGTGCATTCGTGGGTGCAGAGCATCCCTGGGGAGTGGGCGTCTGCCCTGAGCAGGCTGCGGGTCAGCCGAGCCCCGTGCCCCGGCTTGGACTGGACTCACCCAACCGTCTCGCCCGGGCGTCCTGATGGACAAGCGATGTTATTTTACCAGCTGGCTGCACAACCCTGTCAACACGGTGTCATTCAACGGGTGACAAAAGACACCCAGATCGGGTTCCCCCCAGCCTATCTGGTTACAGGTAAAACAGCCGGTGACAAATGAGAAGGCGTAATTACCCTTCAAGGCTGGATCCAACCTCGAGTGCCAGGATGGCTCCATGGAGGGAATTTGAGTGGTGGAGGAGGGAAGGGAGGCAATTCTGCTGACACATGCTGCAGACTTGGGTAAATGCTTAATAATGCTCGAGTCCAAACATCTCCTGCATCCTGCTAACAAAGAGCAGCAGTTAATGGCTGAAAAATGGCTGGCTGTTAGAGAGTGAAGGTCTCTTGTGTTTTGTCCAGAGGTTGGGACTCTCAGAGTGACTGAGAAATTGGGGATGCCCCTCCTCTGTAAGTGGGTGCCAGTCTGGTGGCCAAATCCCCATCCAGGCTTCAAGGTGCTTGCCTGGAGACTTGGGTGAACTTGGATAAGCTGCGCAGCAAACTGTGAATCTGTGTAAATGGGAATTTGGGCTCTGTAGGAGGTGTCTGAGGGATGCTTGAGGGGAGTTTAAAAGTTTTTTAATTTTTTTTTTTTAAAGTGCAGTCTATCTGTGGAAGTAGGTTGTAAAGGAAAAAATGTCACTGAAGAGCAGACCTGGCAGAGGGAGAGACCCTGGTGCATAAACACCGAAGTGTATCAGCTTTTCGGATGAGCTCTGTTGGAGACTCTTTATACGTTACCACCACTGATGATCAATAAAGTCTGGGAATTTTTTTACTCTACTCTTAACTTTCAAGTGATTTCCCTTTGAAGGCATAAAATATCTTGAGAGAAACCTATTTAAAAGAAGTGCAAATTAAACTCAGAACAGTACTTATCACCTCTTGAGATTTCTCGCTCAGGTTTAAGTTCATTTATAGTTAACAACAAAAAAAGTGATGAAAATCAGTCCTTTTTTCTAATTGTGCTTATTGTGGGGGGATGAAATGACCTTAAATAGTGGGCTGGGTGTCAACTGTGTGGTCGGTTTGCTCTTCCAGGGGGGCCCCTTTCCTACCCCCCATCTGCTGGGAGGCTCAGGGGCATCTCTGGGGCTTGCGGTGCTGCCCCAGCACTGCTGGCTCAGCCCCAGTGGGTTCCCCTGGTGCTCATGTGTCCAGTGCTGTGGGCCACTGCCCAGGACACCACGTTGCCGGGGGGTTGGGTGCTGCCGTCGGAGCCTGCCGTCGGTCGGGGTGTGCTGGAGGCATCTGGCCGGTGGCTGCCGCTGCGTTAACCTGGGCTTGGACCGTGCTTCGGTGCAAGCACAGCAAGGGTGGGTGCTGGTGCTGGAGCTGTTTCACCCATTTATTTATGGGGAGGGGGTTTTGAAGAGCTGGGTGCTTCATTCTGTGTCTGAATATGAGCCTAACATTTGCAAAAGGGAATTTGGTTTTGGATGCCATCTGACTTTCCTTTGGCCTCCGTTGTCCTTTGAGCAGTGCCAGAGTTTCCAGCTGTGAAATGTGCTTTGTGTGCCCAGGGGTGCACAGCACGAGACCGGTTGTGTCCCCGACGAGGGCCTGAATCTTTGCATAGGGATGGGCTGCAGAATGCATTTCCAGCTTGTTGTGAAGTTGTTGTGAAATGAAGATTTCAGCTCCTAAAGCAGACTATTTTCTGGTTTGACTGTACACCAGCAATTGGAATAGTTGCTTTAAAAAAAAAAAAGTCTCCAGATGGCTTGTCACTGTAGGGAGTTCTGCTGTGGCACAGGGGCCAGATCTGACCATCTTGTCCAGGGAATGAGCCAGGATGCTAACTACATGCACGGAGGTAATTTCCCAGCTTTGGAAAGGTCTTACTCTGCACAGAGGAGCATTTTCAAAAGAGAACCTTTATAAACTGTGCTCAGTGACCAACACAACACATTGGGATCTTTGGAAAAGCAAGACCACATATATATGACCCTAAATGCAATTCCCATTTCTTTTGTGGAATGGATTGAATAAATAATTGTGATAATGGGGTAATGGGTGCCTGGGTCCGAGGCACAGGGCTGTGCTGGGAGCTGCTCGAGGATCCAGGACATACGGTGGCACGGGCAGCGACGCAGCTCCTTCCGCAGTGGGAACAGGCAGCCTGGATCTACAACCGCTCCTCCCCGTGGGATTTACTTAGAGTAGATGTTCTGAGCTCAGCCACACAGCTGGGCAGAGGCATGCTGGCTTTTCTTCTTTCAAGAATAAACGTCATGAAGGTTGGAGACAGTATTCTCATTAAATCAGGGTTTACTTGTATAGATAAAGGTGCAGGGATTAGTAACCATGAAGGATGGCCCCTACTTGTATGCGTGCAGCCATGACAGCCTCTTGCTGGTACTGAAATATTGAATGGTGATGTTCATAACTTCTTAAAACTCCCAGTCACCTCTTAGCTGACACCTTAGATCTCGCAAGGGGGTACCCCCTTTGCACCAAGGTGTTTTGTTGCACGGATCCTTGAACAGGCCACAGCTCTGAGTTTGCTTTAGGCAGCATCAGTTTCTGCGATGTGGTTTTTACCGTTGTGTGCAAAGTGTCTTGGAGTTTTATGATTGCCTTTTTTCATCTGGTGGTGTTCAAGAGCTCAAAATCCATCTCTAGGAAAGGAGCAGAATGGAAATGGGGTTCTTAGGTGTTTTGCTCTTTTTTTCCTTTCATGCAAATCCTGCAGCAAGCGATTTTTTCCTGTCTTTAGTATATGCCATGAGGCTGCTCTTGCCTTCAGGTTTATCTTGGCAGCAGCTGGTAGTAAGTTATTTCTATGAGGTATGAGCCTGGTTCTTCCGTGAGGGTCAGCAGACGGGCAGCCCAGGATGGCCAGGTGCCTCGTGGAGCTCCTGCTTGGTGAAGCAGACGCTTGGGGTGCAGAGGGGGTGCAGCCACCTGCAAGAGAGGGTTGCCCCCCCTCCCCTAATCTTGTCCCCTCCCCGAGCTGCTTTGGGGACTCTCACAGAACCGTGGCAGGAGGAAGGGCTGGGTCTGATGGCAGGGAAAGCACCAGATTTGTATGACTCCTTCAGCCAGAGAATAGGAATAAAGACTAAAGGAGGGCAGGCTGGTGGACATGATGGGTGAAGATGAAGCAACAGGGTGAGCTCCAAGTGCCCAAATGGGACTGGAAGCACTGGGGAGCATCCGGGGGTTGGAGGCATCCCCAGGCTGAGCAGGGCTGGGATCAGACAGGAATGAGTCTCGGGGAGCGAAGGAAGGGAAACCCCTTGGAAACCATGGCCTTGGCATAACAACCCAGATTCCTCTCTTTTCTTTCTCCGTAACTGTGCTTGGTGGGCTTATACACCTCTTTTTTTTTTTTTGTCTGTGTTTTTGTCTCCACCCAGGGCAGTGATGGTGACTCAGTGGATAAGAACAAATGCTGCACACTATGTAACATGTCCTTTACCTCAGCAGTGGTGGCCGAATCGCATTACCAAGGGAAAATCCATGCCAAAAGGTTAAAACTGTTGCTAGGTGAACAACCAGCATTAAAGGCCACAGGTAGGTCCAGAGGCAACGAGCCGGAGCAGGAGGGTCCAGTGCGGGGCGAAGCGGGCTCGCTGTGCCGAGGAGGCACGGTCGAGGCACCGGCTCGGTGCCTGCGTGGCGGAAAATGGATAGCTGAGTGATGAAGGCCGGCAGAAGCAGCTATTCATTTGTGTTGCTGTCGTAACAAGCTTTAAAAATTGCTGATGCTCATTATTGTCTGCTTTGTTCACATAGATGAGTGGTTTATCAGCCGGGGCTGACCTTTGTACAAGAGTCCTATCTCTGGCTCCATGCTTCTGAAATGTTTTGCTCAGTGGAAGACAACACCTCCTCTGGGCACGAATAGCCAAGGCTCTCTTTAATTATCCAAAGTTATTCGACAGCTTAGCTAATATGTTTAATAAACCTTTCGTGTTACTGTACAGAACAGAATATCATTTGCTTTTACCTCAGAGGGAAATCTAGTCTTTAAAAGCTGTTAGATCGATTGTCTTTTGATTTTTGCCCAGATGGGTATTCATGCTTTCGTCCACCGTGATTCCAATAATGCAAGCCTATTAACTTTCACATTTAGAAAGTCAAATGTTGGAATCGCATAATTTAACCATCTTATTGTTTGCTTAACCATAAAGTCCCTGCAAACCACTAATACACAGTGAAACAAAACTTCCTCTGTGGTTGTTGGGCCGAAGGATACTCCAACAAAGTATTCTTCATGCTAACCAGGCAGGATAACTGGGCTGTGGTTCTGCAGACAAATGTATTTCAGTATTACTACCAGTGACACTTCCTTCAGAACGGAATATAAATTTAGCTGTGCATTTTACATCCCACCTAACATGACATGCATAAATCCTAGATGTGATTAAATAAGGAGGGTTTGGCTTTGTGTGTGTGTGGTTGTTGCTTTTTTAACTTCACAGACTGTAGATGCTGATGTATGGAGTATCATTTGTCCTTTACCAGGCTTGGCTTGGGAAATGTTACCCCCTTTGCCTGAAGGAACACGGGGAATTGCTTTAGATGGTGACTTCCTCGTTTTAACTAACGAGTGCAGTCTCAGAAGGCTCGTTAAGTGAAAGTGCACCAGAGTTCACGAGTCGCTGAGATGCATCTGAAAACTGCCTGGTGTTTTGGGTACCGTGTGTGAATCCCGTAGGAGGTGAGGGTGCAGCTGCGGTGGCAGGGGATGCTGGCATCTCCTGACCATCCCCGCAGCGAGCCGGGAGGATGGATCTAACATGAACTCATGTGATAATTTGCAGCTGACTCACTTTAGGACTCCTCGGGCTGTTCTCTGCAGCTGGCAAATTACAAAGGCACCGAGAGAAGTAGTGTACTCATTTATGGTATTTAATTGTCCAGTGCTTGCATTAGTACTCAGAACCCCATCACTCATATGCAGCCTTCCAGCGGTTTCGCCTCCAGCACCAAAAGACCTGCCATAAAACCTAGTATTTCTGGTTAAATCCAGGTGAGTTTCTGAAGGTCACTGGGGTGCTGGATTTCAGGGAATAGCACATGGACTGATTCCCACCTAAGTTGGTGATTCGGCTTCACTGAGTCAGGGAAGGAGTCGCTGTTTTTACCTCCGGGACCATCGTCGTGGGCAGGACCCCATGGGTCTGGTGCTGTTCGGGCAGAGGGAGCAGCCGGGAGCCCCGGGTCTGCCAGTGGAGCTGGAGCTGCGTGAAGGCAGACGAAGAAACTGTAGGCAGTGGTTCTTGATCGATGGCAGGAGAGAATTGACCTCGGCAGGAGAGAATTGACCTCGGCACAGCAGGTGTCGGTGGAGATCTCGGGTTCTGATGAACCAACATTTCTGTTAATGAAATCAGAGATGTGTGTGGACTGGCAATAGAGAGATGAGGATGAGTTGTACTCTCTCCTTTGTTAGAGACCTCTCTGAAGCGATGCTGAGGCTGACGTACTGTGGAGTCTGTGCAAGACCATGCAGCCACCAACCCCGCCAGGCTGCCCATGGATACAGAGGATGTAGGGCCCTGTCAAGGCAGGACGTTCCAAGAGCTGCAACTTTGCATTGTGTTTTTATCTCATTTTTTAATCGTCTGGATCAGCTCGCTGAGGCTCTAAGTGAGCTGCACCGCGTGCTCTGAGAGTAATGGGCTCTTCAGCTGTCATAATCACTAGGAAAGCGTAACTCAAGGACTCATCAGCTCTTCCAGACACTTGATCTGGAAGATGAAGCTGAGCTGCAAGAATACATTAATAACCACCTCCTTGCTCTCCAGTAGTTTTCAGAAACGTGCTCTTTGGACACAACATTTTTCTGGGCTTCCCACAGAGTCACCCAGTATTTTTCCACTCGATTTTTGTCCCAGTCCATGGCTCCCCAAGCACTGGGGAGCTTTTAGTCTCTTAGACAGAGTTCCAGAAGCTTTGATGCTCGTGAGTCCTGGGAGCCGACCATGCACAGCTCTGAGCGTGCCGGATGCTTGCTGGGAGGAGCGTCCTGTCCCCGGGGACTTCACACATGGCTGTGACAACAGCGTGGCCTTGTTGCGGGGCTGCAGGTGGTTGTGCAGGGTTTGAGTGGTGGCTGTGCTGTTTTCAGTTTATTATCTAGCCATTTTTCTTCCCCAGCTCCATGGAAGGACACTCCAGAGGCTCTTGTACATCATTCTTAAAGCCCTGATTGTCAGAAGGCCTGTCAACGTTTTGGCGTTAGCTTTGAGACCCCGGTGAGGGAGGTTGGAAGTGCTGGTGATGGAGCTGGTCTTCACTCTGACCTCTGTAATTAAAGAGCTGTTGGATGCGCTCAGTCCTGGAACGCCCTTTGATGGTGCTGGAGCTGCAGGACAGGGATGCGACACTTTGCCCATCACCTTGCGGTGGGATGAGTCATGGTTTGTTTTCCCTTTGATTCTCATAAAGGAGATAAATAACATTTAATATAAGATTCATCTGCTCAGAAGTAAGCTGCTAACTTGCAGCAATTAAGAGGTATTGATAGTCACCAATGTGTCACTGCTGAGGGATCCAACCCCTTTTGATGTTCTGGGGACCTGGAAGTTGAACCCAATGGCCGAGGAATGGGTGCTGGCGATGTGGGAGGCAGGAGCTTATGCTTGCAGTGTAGTTGGTTAGCATCTTTAAAAGAGATCAAGCTGCTCATAACTCGATAATCCTTCAGATGGTTAAATGGGTTGAATGTTTTATTTGCTATTTTCCTAAGCTCTTAAGAGTAAAGTATCTTTTAACTTTCATGTGTGATCAAAAAAAGTGAGAAAGACTCTATACAAATATTTGAACTCTCATAATCCTTTAACTTAAAAAAAACAGGCTTAAAATCTTTTCAAAGTTCCCCAAGTGCTCTTATTATGGCTGAGATTAAACACGGTTAATCTGAAAAGGTGTTTTAGTGACAATAGGCAAGTAATCACCTCTAGATTCTGATATCAGATTTTCAGGCTTGCACAAAATTTTATTCTGCTACCTGAAATTGTTGTGAAATTCTGTGTTAAACATTTGCTTCATCAGTGGATCTGTGTGTAAAGGGAGGAAAGAATTTGTGAAATTCTTTGCACAACTGTCTTTGCAGGAGTCATTTCGTTCACACGGATGTACACCGTGGAGCATAACATCTCTTTAAATTGCACAGTAACTAAATGAATTTAGGGGACAAAATGAAGACTAATGAATAGAGTTGAAACTGCAAGGAAGATTTAGGAAGCGTTCTTGAGTTGTTGGAAGAGTAGCATTTTCCAGTAAAACAAAATGCATCGAAAAATATGTAATACTCTCAGCGAAGGTGAAAAAATTGAAAAATATCTACAACTGGAACTCTGATCATGGTCATGGTTCCTGGAGGCAGCAGCTGTGCTGCAAGGCTGCTGTGGGACCCAGAGCCATTGCCGGTGGCCAGAAATTCCCTGAGGCTTCACCTCTGCTGAGCAGCTCCTCTCCGAATACAGCGTCCTGTGGCTTCACCCTGGACTCGCATCCGTTTTTTCCAGCTGGAAAGCAGCAGAGGGAAGGATTTCTGCAGATACCTCCTCTGCTGCTGACATCCAACGTGTGTCTGAGCACTGAGCATTCTTCCCTGCAAGCGGTGCAGTGCCAGGGCGCTGCTTAATGTTGTACCTGAGAGCAGCACAGGGGCTTCCCAAAGAGTTTCATGCCGCAAAGTGAAATGTTTCTCTCAACTCTGCTGAATTGGTAAAGAACAGACTTCCCTCTTGTCACCATGGAGGTTACATCAATCCTAAAGTCTGAGCATAGCATATAAAGCGGTGCAAGAGATTAGCGTCCATCCTGCTCTGTGCCCTGACAATTCTGTTCCCCTCCCATTCCTACCAGATAATCCAGATGTGCTTTCTTATCACCTTAAGCAGAGGCATCCATCACCCGCCTTCGGGAGGGCTCGGATCTGTTTTGGAGATGCATGTGGATGCATTCTGCCTCTGAAGACCGCTGCTTGATATTCTGAGTTTTCTGTCTTGCCATTCCCATAGAAAATTACATCTATTCTCAGTCTCCTTATGGAGTTACACCTTCCCTTTCAATTTTGTCATCTTAATGAAATACAGATCTCTCGCTTCTCTGCTGGTGCTTTCAGGAGAGGGAGAAGTGCCTTAACAGTCGGGTTTTTCACAATAGGAAAGCAATGTCTCATCACTACAACAAAATATTTGTGATCTTTTCTGTTGCTCCTGCTGTACAAGGTTGTAGCCGTCAGAGACTTTATGTCACCACTGTTGCTGATGAATTTCTGTAGTCATTTCCAACATCTTCTGTCAGCTTGCATCCAGTCATCGCTACGAGTTATAAAACAAAGAATTGTGTGTGTGTGTGGGGGGGAAATAGCTGCTGCCTTCACTGATCAAAGTGTGGCAGGCATTGGTTTCAGGAAGGTGGAAATTGGCCCTTCAGCACCGGCAGTGCCACACGGCCGATGCCAGTCACGGCTTTGGGAGATGTCAGTGTTCAGGGTGAGGAATAAGGGCTTGATTTTGCCAGCAGGAAAAGTTACCTTGGCTTTTTTACCTCTTTGTTCCCTAGTTCCTAGCATGGGGTTTGTGTTTCAGATGTACTGAAGGGGACGGAGTAAATGGCTTTCAGGTTTGGGTGCGAGGATGCATCCAGGAGCAGTTGGAGAATACCTTAGGCCCAACTTTGTCTTCTGAAGAAAACTGAATTTCTCCAGTGCCCCATTGTCGGGGCTCAGTTACTTTCTTGTTCTCATGCTCGGTTCCTGGAGAGTGGCGATGATAAAAAGTTGGGTGCCATTTAAGTACAGCTACGAATAAAAAACTTTGCCTGCAAGAAATAAGTCAAACATTAGTTCATTGCCAGAGTGCTAAAGTGTTTCTAACTTTGTATTTTGCTTCTTGCAGCAAAGTAAGACTTTCTCACTTCCCTCCCACAGCAAAAGGGAACGTAAGGGAGACTGTCATGAGCTATTTAGCATTTTGAAATACTTGAAATAGTCAAACTAGCAGCTTTTGTATTTGTGTTTGAGATGGAGAAACATTTTTAACATTTGACGTTTTGTGAGTGTTTATTATTAATTTTCATGTCGCTGCTCAGGGAATGATGATATTTTCTGTTCTGTAGTACTTATGTCGCGCATATCAAAATGATAAATCCACATTTGTCAAGAAATCAACTTTCATCTGTTTCTCTTCAGGAGGATTTGGAAAACACAGTGTTTTCATTAATTGCCAGGTTGGGTTCAGCACACCTTCAGCCTGGTGGCAGTTGTAAAGGGAACCTGAGAAATGTGGCTTTTGGAAAATATTTTGTACTGTGAGTGCTAAGAGGAAATCCTGCTGACGTGGGAGGACCCGGGCAGGGGGTCTCTGCCATGGGGGCTGTAGCCCACGGGACTGGGCGAAGCCAGGCATGGTGGTGGGCTTGGAGCAGGGTGGGTATGGGGGGGCTCTAGTGCAATCCCCTAAAGCAGGACGGCTGGTCCCACTGACAACCTCCCTCCGGCACTGCATGTGGGTGAGCACAAGCCAGCAACCTCATTGAGAGGGGCTCGGACGTGCAGCCATGGGGCCGCCGGTCCAGCTGATGACTGAGCAGCAGAGGCTGCTTCAGTCGTATTTCTTTAGTGAGTGGGAGATATAACTTCTGTGGACACCACCAGCTCTGTGAACTTCAGCCTCCCTGGTTCCCCTCTGGCAGCAGCTAACATATAAACAAGGAGAAAGCTGACCAAAAGATCTGATAGATTTAACTTGATAGCCCGGGGCCTGCAGAGTAGCAAGTCAAATCATAGAGTCATAGAATTGTTTAGTTTGGAAAGGACCTTTAAGGTCATTGAGTCCAACCATAAACTTAACATGGCCAATAATAAAAAATTGTCTTCTTTAAGAAAAAAGTCACTCAAAGCAAGGTACTTTAGTTACATTCTGATTTCCACCACTTCCCTGGGCAGCCTGTCCCAGTGCTTGACAACCCTTTTGGTGAAGAAATTTTTCCTAATATCCAATCTAAACCTCCCCTGGCACAACTTGAGGCCATTTCCTCTTGTCCTATCGCTCGTTACTTGGGAGAAGAGACTGACCCCCACCTGGCTACCCCTTCCTTTCAGGTCGTTGTAAAGAGCCATCGGGTCTCCCCTCAGCCTCCTCTTCTCCAGACCAAACACCCCCAGCTCCCTCAGCTGCTCCCCATCAGACTTGTGCTCCAGACCCTTCACCACCTTCGTTGCCCTTCTCTGGACTCGCTACAGCACCTCAAGGTCTTTCTGGTAGTGAGGGGTCCAGAACTGAACACAGGATTCGAGGTGATCCTATATCTCAGCTCTCCTTGACTCTCCTTGACTTATATATTTTATAAAAAAAATAACTGTTTTTTTATAACAGTCCAGGTGCCCAAACATCTCTACAGCCCAGCTCCGGTGCCTCACCCGTAGCAGAGGGCTGGGACCCCGCAGGAATTCTGAGGCTGTGTGCGGTCCCCACACAGAGAGTCTCTTGGCACCGACTCCTTCCCGCAGCAAGGGTCCTTGCGGAGCGCCTGCGGGTGGTCGCAAAAATATATGAGCAATAGGCAAGCTGCGCTTGCTTTTCAGGAGCCAAGCGTACACCAAGTCTGCATAATCTTAGTTTGGACAGGCAACATTGCTATTTCCTAATTTTCTTCCTAGTCATTGTGCATTGGCCCCTGGTTTTGCTCTTTGGTGCACTTGCATTGTTATTTATGTTGTGTGCACCTTGGAGGGGCTGGGGGTGTGTGTCTTGTGCTGGAGCCCTAGGTGTTAGAAAAGATGTTGTTTTTAGGAGAAAATATCCAGCTGGGTCCTTCCTGAGCCCTGCCTGTTGCCCGCCAGCTCTGTCCGGAGCTGTTTTTCAGGAGGCAGCACAGCTGACGATGACCTCGGCAGAGCCAGGACGTGTCTGAGTGCGGCCCCTAGCCCCAGTGCACTGCAAAGAAGCATCAGGAACCCAAGGCAAAGGAAAAAGATTTTCTTTGTTGGCATAGTGCTTGGTTTCTAACTACGCTAGTTAAATGGAAGGCGGGCAGAGATTAGGCAGTGGAATCCTCTGGTGGGGTGAAATGAATCCAAATGAGCGGGCGGGCAATTCGCGAGACAGCAGAACAAGGAGAAGAAATATCTTCCGCCAGAGCCAGTTGTGTAATCACTTTACTAACTAATCCCCGAAAGAACTCCTTTCGCTCGTGCTGTGCAGAGCCCTGGTGGCAGCGGCAGAAGCGAGGAAACTCTTCTCCAGGTGTTTTCCAGATGTGGCTTCGTGAGGAGGGTGATGGTGCCTCAACTGACCATCCAAGCCATGAAAGTCTGATACCTTGGCAGTTGGCATCAAAAACAATAGAAGCTTATAAACGCTTGGAAGTTGATAAGGTTATAAGTAATGTTATATGTAGGATACAGTTTCCTTGAGGAAAGTTGATAGACATCCCTTCCTGAGCAGGTCAGCAGAAGATTTATAACAATATTAACTTTCTTGAGCCGTGGAGTCAATCACCGCGAGTTTCTGTCATAATTATATATCTAAATATATCCCTGTTTTGCTCACTGCTGCCGTTCCCGGTACCAGACACTGAGGTGGGTTCATCACTTGCCAACCTGTGCTCTCATCAGTGCTCAGCTGGAATAGCGTGAAGCCTCTTGATCAAAGGCGAGCGATCGAGCTCTTCTTCACCACCTTAAAATTTGCCTGTTCTTGTGTCACGGGGTGGTTTGTTAATTATTGAGATAGCAGACGTTTCATCTGGAAAAGAAAAGGAAAACCACATGAAAGGGAATTTTTGAATGAGGTGTGATAATTAAGTGCTAAGCATTGTATATTTTTGTATCCCAGTGTTATCTAAACTTTATTTTACTTTAAACTGTTTCTCTATGGCTTTGTGACTTATATTGTACAAAGTAGGAAAACTGTGGTGAACAAGGTGCAGCTCCGTTATGTAAGGACTAATCACCCATTTTTCTTTCAAATTGTTTGGGCATCACGTTTGTGTTCCCAGATGGCCTCTTGGTGAATCTGAAGGGAAGTGGGCTTAAACCAACATGGTGGATTGCTGGTACCTGTCAATTCACAACTTGAAGAAATTTGAATGAGGGAACTGACTATTGAATATTTTTTTCATCTGTGACAATTTACAATTATTACAGCTTTCCCTGTTCTTTTTGAGACCAAATAAATTGAAAAGTAAGAATTCTGAGATAGTGATAAATCTGTCTCTCTATCTTGAGAAGTAGATGGCTTTGTGTGCTGTTTATTCACCACTGGCAATTTTTCCTGGAAGTAACAATTTAAGCAGGATAAGTTTAGCAGGTTTAGTCACAACAGTGATAAGACGAGTAACTGCAATGAAAGCATCCTCCTTTCCCAGCTAGTGAAATGCAGATAGTTGAGGAACGGTCCTGTGCTATCCTTTCATGCTGCTTTTTTTATGAGAAATGGTAGATTTCTGAGCCGTACCATACAAAATATCCAGTGGGATCCTATAACTGCTGCTAATTATTCCCCGTGTCTAATGTGGGATCTGCCTCAGGGTCTGCTGTTATTCAGACGGCAACGCTAGCCTGGAAAAGCTCATGTCTGAACGTTTCCTTTTACAGAAACCACTCTGAGCTCCCTAAAGCAGCCGCACACAGATAGTCCTCCCGTGGTATCATCACCACATCAGCGGAGAGACTGGGACAGATACTGCCAGCTCTGCGCAGCCTGGTTCAACAACCCCATGATGGCACAGCAGCATTACGATGGCAAAAAGCACAAGAAGAACGCGGCCAGGGCTGACCTCTTGGAGCAGCTGGGGAAGACCCTGGACCTGGGAGAGCTGAGAGGTGAGAGCACCGGTACGTGGAGAGCAAGGACTTGCTTCCCATGGGATCTAGGGACCGCGGTGATGCTGACCTTGCCCACCACGGTCACTGTTCCTCTGGTCAAGTGGTGCAGGGGAGGCTGTGGTGCTCTTACTGCTTTATGAGGTTCCTGCTACCGTAAAAAAACATCCCCTCCTCTAAGATGACAGTCTGCAGTTTTAGCAGCGTCCTTTAAAAGTTGTTTTTCTTTTGACTCTTCCTAAAATAGTCCCTTCCATTAGCACACTCTTCTGTCCTCGAGCAAATGTTGGGCTATCCCTGCGAGTTGAGAGAGGAGAACACGTTAAAGCGCTCAGCCCCGCAGGGAAATGGGGACGGGGGGATGTTCATTGCTGGAGGCAGAGCAGTCCCTACAGCTGCCTGATGGAGAGCGGGGCATTAGCTGTCTTCTGTGATTTAATTAGTGCTTGTAAAACACTACAATGGCCCTGGGTCAGCAGCAGGCAAGAGGAACCGAGCATTTGCTATGGGTATGTTAAACACAAATTTTCTGCGTTCCTGCTGCAGGGAGAGCAGCCATCAATCCATCTGTCTGTCCATCCGTCCATCCCGGCACCTGTGGGGTCCGCACCCCGGGGTCACCCGCATTTGGGCCTTGCAGCTCTTCTTGGAGCCCGCCTTGTGCGGAGTGGAGCCGCAGCCGCAACCTGGCTGGTAGCCATGGTTGCCGGAGGCCCCGAGCATCCCTGGTCCCTCCCAGTTGCAGCCGCTGCCTGGTGCTGATGAAGGACCGGCTCTGTAGAACTGCACCTGTTGATGGAGATGTGCTAATTAATACCGGCTGAGGATGCGGCTAAAACTGAATTCTGAACAAAGTGCCTTTTTAATGTAGAGGTGTAATTACAGGAGGAGAGGTATAAGCCTTCTGTTGAAAGTTTTCTCTCTGGTCTTGATTATAATCCTGTATCCACACAATATATTTGACTGAAGTAGAATGAGGAAAAAGTGCAGGTTTGATTTTCAAAACCATGCAGGAGAGGAAGTCTGGTTTGCCAGCAAGACATTGTATTAACATTTTAAGATACTTTTTTTTTTTTCCTTGCTAAATGAAATAATTTTCCTTTAAATACTAATGACTGTGCAGTATATTGTGCATTTCTTGATCTCGACTAAACCTTGTAATGGTTATCCAGATCCTTCGTGTGCTACCTAGTGTGACTCACAATGCCATAAATGATTCATGTGGCTGAGTCACTGCCCGCTGTTGAAAAATACGGGGAAATAAAACCTGGGACAATAACATGGAAGCGCTTAGTACTTTGAACTGTGCCAAGCTCAAGAGTGGCTGAGGATGTCATTAACTGTAAATAAATCAATTGTGAAGTGTTTTATTCATTTAGTTTGTACCTAGGAGAGTTGAAATTGGAGGGCTTTACGTACTCATCAGCCCGTGTTGGTTTTTAACTTTACGGCGGTTCAGTGCATGGTTGGGATTTATAGCTGAATGTAGTGTGGTCCTGCCAGCATCCCTCGATCACAGGAGAGGGGGACTGTAGAGCTGTGCCATGGCTCTGCGCATCCCCAGGGACAGGGGGAAGCCAGCTTTGGTCCTTTGGTCGGACACTTCCAGGCTGTTGTTTCGGAGTCTGGAGTTCGTGGGTGGGCAGTGCTTTCTAATGCCGACGAGGTGCACAGCCAAAAAGGAAGATGTCCTTGAGCTTGCTGATGGTGTCCTGCAGAGTTTGCCTCTGCTGCTGGAATAGGAGTACGGCTGGGAAACCCTCTTTTTCACAGTTTTTCTTAACTAGGGGATGTGATATGCTTTCCTGTACACATTTAGCTGTGAGGCTGGAGCAGATCTCTACAGATGTAGAAGGCGGCTCTCTGCAATAGCCAACACAGAATGAGATCTGCCTTCTGTCTGAGAAAACAGCCTTACCTTGGCAGCTAAAGTCATATCTGACTTCAAAAGAAATTATAGCAGTGGCAATTCAGAGATACCCAGTGGTGATCTCTCCCAGGTTGTTGGCGAAATCTTGTCTGGCCATTGCTTTCGATGTCTCGTGGGTTTGGTGTTCGGCAGTACGTGGTAGGGGTCGTAGCCATGCTCTGCACTTGTTTTGCTACCTCGGTATTCAGTAGGATGCAAAGTCATTTCGTTTCCACACTATCCCCGGTGGCTTCTCCCATCACAACTTAAATATTAACTGTATTTTGACTACTGTGGGAGACGAGCATTTGATGTATTATGTGAGCCTGGAACAGGCAGTGTCAGTTGAAGTACAACATTTCAGCAGCCTTTGATGTTTTGATAATGGCTATAATAAAATATTTATTGATAAATATGATTGTGTGTTTGGAGATACAAGAATAGAGATATATTTTTGGATAACTGATATTAATAGGAAACAAAAGCATTGATTCTTCTCGCCAAGTGCTCATCCTGCAATTTCGAAATCTTCTTTTCTTTTCAAAAATGAGAAAGAGGAGGGGGTAAAAAAAAAAAAAAAGGAAAAAGAAACCTCACCAACCGCACTGTTTCTGTAGTTTGCATTGAGTTAAAGCTGTGATACATGCGAGTGCATGGTTACACAGTCCAGGGGCTTCGTTCCGAGCAGAGGGCACTTTGCGGGTTATTTGGCAGTGGGCATTGCTGCTCTAGGCAGGATCCAGCCCGGTCTCTCCAAGCAGCTTCGTGCAGCTTTCCAGCCTTGCCAGCAAAGGTGGTCCAGGACCCCCTGCTCCAAGGGCTGGCCTGGAAACCCTTCTGCTCTTCCTTGTTAGGAGAGCATGTGAACACACCCACAAAGAGGAAGAAATGAAGAATTTTCTTCCTGCAGAGCTGCCTCAGGCTGGCCACCGCTATGCCCCAGCTGATCCTGGAGTGGATCATAAAAAGACAAAAATCAGTGGATATGGTAACAAACCCTCAATTCTGGGCTCTGCCCCTGACAGTTTGTGCCTGTTCAGCAACACGGGGCAGAAGCTGCTCCGTTGGAGGCACCGATGCGGCTCCGTCTGGCAGCTCTCGCCTCCCCACAGCCTGTGCCAGGCAGAAAGAGAATTGCGTTTTTGCTCCATCAGGTCACATTTCACCAGTTTTACTTCACGTCTGGCATTATCCATCGCTGAGCTCTCTTTCGTTCCTCCTCTGATGCAGGTGGGCTCTGAGGGGCAGAGGCCTCGCAATGGAGACCGGCAGATCTCATTCATGGGGAATTTAATTAATAACGGACTCTGCTTATTGCTGGTGCTGAGCCAAAACCTCACAGCAAAATGCTCTCTCTCTGAAGGCTGGTGCAGCATTTGAAAGTCTGGGCTTCGTTACGTGAATTCGGTGTGCTCTTTCCTTTTCCCTTTCCCATACGTACACCTTTGAATGAACATAATGAGCGGAAGACTTAATGTACAGACATCCTTCATCTCATCCATGTTTATAACCTGCCCTTCCGTGCCTTTTTGTGTGACAGCAAACGACTTGCCAAGGTGCTTTGGGCTCTCTTTGATGCCTGCCAGTAAAAATTGAACTTTATGTAGTGATGGAGACAGATTCTGTGCCAGCCTTGTGTACCTGGAGCTGATTAGATGGGATCCTGTAAACTGCAGGAACGTGGGGCTTCTTCCCAGGGTGCTTGGTCCCTGGTGACCAAGAAAAGCACCAAGCCCTGAAGCAGAAACTGATGCCTCTCAGGGGGATTACACTATGAATCCCTAAAATAAAATACAGCAGCCTCTGGAGTAAAGCAGGATTGAGATGGCTGCACAGGGATGTTGTCACCTGAAACCTTTGTATTTTCAGGTAAATTGTCATAGTTGCAGATGCTATGTTGCAAAATCAGACAAAGAACTGAGTTTCATTTTCCTTCTCAGCTCATAAATTCTTTGTATACCTTATAAATACTTTTTGTTCTGTGGTGTCACTTTTGGTTAGTAAAAAGCGATTTAACAAGTACTTCACTGGAATGTGTTTTAGTGCATTTTATGCAGAATGACATTAATGACTTGACTTGTTAATATTTTATTTAATGGCTGTAGGAGCACATTCAATTTTACATGAATGTATGGCATGATGCAGGGGAGGGAATACTGATGTGTCATGAGGATGCAAAAGTAGATGCGAACACAGACAGACCGCAGCATTTCCTAGGGCAGATTGCTCTGGTTGGGACTACCTTCCTCTTGCAGACTGCCTGCGGTGCTAATACTCAACTCCAACACAATTTGGTTGGGTGCATTTTATGAAACCACAGTTTCAGCCAAGCTGGCAGCTTTGGTGAGCTCCAATGAAATCAAATAGTGTTTATTTTGATATTGTGGAGGTGATCACTGCCTGTGCTTTCATCCAGCAGTTCATCTGAACCTAGTTTCCTTTCTCCATGTCTTGTTTTGGTGGAGTTCATGTCACACTCAAGACTTTTCCTGTACAAGTCCATCTCAGGATGCTAGATTTCAGCTGAGAGGTCCCGCAGCCCTCATCCTGCCACAGGAATGATGATGCTGGGCATGGGGCAGCGCGGTGTTGGGGAGCATGGTGCAGCTTCTGGCATCTTCTCAACCAGCCGGTCCTGCCCCGACAATATTTCCATCCACCTAAAACACAGCTGTGTGCTTCTGCTAGCACGAGAGAGTTCACTGAATCGACTTGTTCTGCTGCCGTCTTTTCCAGCCCATGCAAAGAGCAGCGCTGAGCCCCTCCGGTGCTGGGTATGGGGAGGGGGGACAGGATCCCCCCTTTTTCATCATCATGAGCAGCCTTGACATGTTGGTGGAGAAAAATCAGTGTCCCCAGTTAGGAACTGTAATTGCTGATGACGCTTCCACCTACACAAGTAATTAAGATTCAATAAGGCTGCTGCTAATGTATGCTGTTAAATTAGCTGCTGAGCATTAGAACCTGATTACCTTAATTTAAAGTATTACCAGTTTCTTACTTCCCCAGTCCCGATCTCTGCCATGCGGTGATCACGGCGTGGTCCGAGGGCTCAGTCTGCAGCAAGGTGCTAACGCACCGCCTGTGTCAGCCATGCATGGCCTTTTCCATCCTTTCCCCTGCGTTGTGGTACAAATGTACATGGTGTCTGATGCCTATTGACTTAATAAATATTTGCAATTTGATTTTTGTTCTGTGCCACATCACAACACATAAAAACATAGGCAACTAAATACTTCTGCATTATTTCTTGCTTGCTATTTTCAAGTACTCATCTGATTATTTTTGAAATATTTTTAAAGAAGATGTTTAACTTTATGTTGGGCCAAATTCCTAGGTGAGAGATATATGACGTGGTTGAGAAAAGTGGGTCTGTTTGTTGGTATAGCTAGTGTCTGAAGTTCAAAAAAAGACAAGTGATTTTTTGGGAATCTGTAGGTACAGCTGGGGATTGGTGTCTATAGCCTATGCAGTTAATTATGGTAAGCATAAACTGATCACATTGGAGAATGCCATACATTACTTGTTCTAAATGAATTGTTTTAACATTTTCTGCAAAGAAATCATACTGTAGAAAGTCAAAAGAGACTATTACATGGTACATTAAAACTGCTCCTAAAGAGCACAGCAGCCCAATCTAAGAATCCCACAACTCTGGTATTTTTAAGCGAAGCCTTTCAATTAAGCTTGAAATGGTCTGTTCAGATCTTTATGGAAGTGAATCAGTGCAAAGCACAAACCTGACCGCAGAGACTCTAAAATTTGCAATTCCTTTTTTTTTTTCCCCTAGAAGGACAGGACAGAAACTACTGGTTTACTGTAATGCCGATGTACGTGTAATGCCAGTGATGCTAATGCAGTCTGTGATGCCAAGGGAATTATTAGGATGTTAAAATACAAAAGAGAGGAGGAGAGAAGAAACCACCCTCTGACACTCAGCATAGTAAGGGAGACAACAGAATCAGGGTCTGGAAACACTTAGGTCTGCATTTATATGCTTAATTCATGTCAGGCTTTGCCCTACATACCAGGAGATTGCTCTCCCTCTCAGGGATGTCCAGAAGGAAAACAGGTATTTAATGTATGTTCAACCACTCCTTGTTCCCTTCTACAATATCTGGGTTTGTTGTTGCCGTAGTTCCTAAAAGAGGCTTCTCATTTCTCCCATAAAAAATAGATTTTGAACCTAGCTAGTTATCCATCTCTTGGCCCAGGTAGCTTCCTTCCTTATGGAAGGAGAAAATAATTTAAAAAAAAAAAAAAAAAAAGGTGAAAGAAATTAATTGAATCTGCTTTTGCAGGTGTGGAGAAACTTCCTCGGCAGCATCGTGTTCTTCTGTGATTGGAAAAGTCACTGAGGAGCGTTTGGGTGAAAACCTGTCTAGAAAGGCAAGACAGAACATTAGTGTGTAAATAATTACTTGATCTATCATGTGCTAGGTAGGCTAAGGTCCTTTCCAGAGGGAGGGAGGACTGCACTGAGGCACTAAGAATAAATGCCTCAGAAATGGACCAAACTGTGCATTTTTCCAGGAAATCTGAGTTGACACGAATCAAAAATAATATCAGCCATTTTCAGCAGCCACTGGGCAGCACATCGTCTTGGGAAAAGGCCTTTTCTCCTTCACCTCCCATTCTGATTCCTCCCTGTCTGATGGGTTCCTATTTTTAGATTTTCACCTTTTCAGAGGTGGCAAAGTCTTGGTTTCCTTGTCCTGCTGAGAACCAAAAATACTCTCAGCCTTAAGTCGTTAAATTATAATTCTGAGATGCAAGCTGTTAAATGAGGAAGAAATCATTTTCCTATTTAGTACAATAGTGCTGAGAACAGTGATTTTTTGCATCTCTCTGGGCATCTCAGGTGACTGTTTTTCTCAGGCTGCTCTGTACAGAGGTTGCATCCATAACCCTGAACTTCTTCCTTAACCCTGACGACCTTCCTCCTGCCCTGCGACCCACCCAGGACAAATCACTTTATTAGGAGGTCTGAAATAACACGGAGTGGAAAGGATGGTATCGGAAGAAAAGCCGTAATAACTGTCCCAGTCTGAGTATCAATCTCCAGTAAAAACCTGAACTTTGGTAGCAATGTAAAAGCTATTACAATTTTTAAATGAGCAAATTTTATTGTATGCATAAATCATCTCCTGTCTTGTTTTTTTTTACCTTACATGACAATTAGCTGAACATGGTTTGGAGACATTTCTGAGTTACATACAGAGAAAGGCAGCTCTTCTATTATCATGCTCTCCTCGGCAGTGCCTGCCATTATAATCCTGCAAAGTCTCCTGTTCACGTTGTGTGCATCCACACTCTTTTGGTGAATAAACGTCTTGTCTGCAGTGGATGTCTCAGAGACATCAAGTTTGATCTTAGCTGAGTAAGTGAAACACAAGCTGATTTTGTTGAGTTTAGTTCTTCAGCTCGGATGTTTTCCAGTGAATGTGCCGAAAGATTGTTTTGGTGACTTGGCTTATAAATCGCTTTGCAGCTTCGGTTTGAGATGTGCATGAATCTGTTTAATTGCCTGTTGTTTTTTTTTCTTGCCTGCAATCTGTGCCCAGAGGCAGAGTAGTGAATTAGGAGAGAAATGCCGTTTAAACCATTTTTCCTGTGCAAGGAGCCGTGGGTGCTGCTCCTTGGAGGCAGGGGGTGGGGTGGGTGTCTTTTCCATGGGTCCAGCATCCCCTTCTGAGGATGCAGCTTTTGCCCTTTTGTGACCCAGGGAGCGGGATGGGCCATAATCCCCATTTCTGTTGCTCTGGGGGTGTTTGTGTGGTTTGGTTCAGTGCTTCTGATGCCATTTGTCTCCTTTTTGTTAGCAGGAGATAAACCTTGCGCGCATAAGACCTGTGCGCTTCTCTGGAATCCGTCACAGTCACCTGCCCCATCTGCTCCGGCGTTAGCTTGCTTAGCCAACTGCACTGCTGCACTTAGATGATGTTCTCTGCAATTTACATTGCAGTAAAATAAAATGTGGTATATTTACTTAGAAAATCACTTCTAACTGTGGCAATCAAATAAACAATGAAACAGAAAGTAGCAGAGGCAGCTAAGAGATTTGTTAGAAGGTAAAAAAACCCAAACAAAACCAAATCCCCCCCGAAACAAAACCAACAAAATTTCAGAATGTTTCTAGTGCAAATCCACTGAGATGTTATTTCCAGTTCAGTGGCACTCAGTTGGCCAGCAGCAAGAGCAACAGCTTTATAAATATTTGTTTGTTACTGTGTCTGTGAAAGGCTAAAATTAGCAAAGCAAGGGCTGCTTTGCGGTCAGGGGTTGTAGACAGGTATTGCAGCCAAGAATAAATCCGTCAGGCAAATAAGCTCCTGCCTTCCAGCTTTGGATGGCCACCTGGTACCCACGCCAGGCTTCCAGCTTTGACCTTCAGATGAAGGCTGGCTCTCGGAGAGCAGCGGCTGTGTTCGGCAGACATGGCCATTCACTTTGGTGGATAAATCAGAGTGGATCCCTTTGGGGGAAAAAAAAATGTTCCTAAGTGATCTGACTCCTAAATACACTAACAAGGAATTACCCTGAATTGTGGTCATTACCGAAAAAAATGAGGAATAAATGGGGCCTTGTGTGCTCAAGAGTCTGCGTGTAATGATGCTGTGCAAGAAAGTCACAGGAGAGGGATGCTGGCAGTGACAAACTGCGGGGACCGCAGTCTCCAGGAGGGATTTGCCTTTTAACCCGGCTTCGTTCTATTCAGTCTGTGCCTCTTAAGAATATTCCTTTAGGCTTCACTAATGCTTGGATAATACCCTGGCCTGGAAAAGTAAATAGATGGGTTACTGTAAAGAGAAATGGCTGGGAAACCGGAAATGAAATTTGAGGTCTGAGTACCGTCTAATTAATTAGAACTTTTCTGGGGGCAAGGGTTAATGCTTTTTTTTTTCTTTCTTTTTGCTTCCCCCTCCCCTTTTTTTCAGTCGTTTTCACTCGTTTGTACTTTCCACCTGCCATTTTAATTCTGAATATTCTGTAACCCATGCACGAAGATATTTTTCCTCCCAGCACAAGCCCTGAGCTTGCTCTCAGCCTACACCGAAATGCACAGCCGGTGCTGAGGGCAGTGCACAATTAATGACTCCAGGTTTTCTTCGCAGGCCTGAAGCGCAGCTACACGTGCAACATCTGCAACGTCACCCTGAACTCCATAGAGCAATACCACGCGCACCTGAAGGGCTCCAAACATCAGACCAAGTGGGTATCTTTGGCCTCCTATCTGTGAATATATATATATATATAATAATGCTTTACATTCTGATAACCCTCTCATCTGCGGAACTTTGGCTGTTCTGCAAACATAGATAAAGGAGGCACCTCCAGCTTGAGAAACACGGAGCTGAGCCCAAACGGGTTTTTCCCGGAGTCCCACCAAAGTGGAAAGTGCTGTTTGCTCTTAATTTCCTACCTGTCACAGCATGTCGCAGCGAAACCTGCTGTCAGCTCATCGTGCTTTCCATGCAGCCTGCTGTGTTTCGCTGCTGGAGGTTTGTCCTGGTTTCCTGGGTTTCTGCGTGTAGATTCTGGGATAGTCCTGCGGGCTAAGCTGGGGCCGGGGAGTTGTGAGGCTGCAGATATCCTGGGGACAGGGGCTCCTGCTTGGAGAACTGAAGTGTCTTAAGGAGATGTCTTGCTTTCCTGAACATCTTCCTTCTCTCCTGCAGACCCCTCCTTTAGCCCTCCTTCTCAGGAAACTCACGGCTATCGTTTTGCAATCCTCAGGGATGCCCCTCATCCTCAGCTTGACCTTCATTGATTATCGGCTTTTGAGCAGGATCATTTATTTCTGTTCGTGACAGCACCGTATGCATTTACAGCACAGAGCACCTTATAGCTTTGCACATCTCTTCCCCATGTCTTCAGCTGGGTTATAGATTTGCTGTCCTTCCCCACTAAAACATGTCAGAGGATGCTGGGGAACCCAAATATCTGCCCATCCGCTCCTCAAACTGAGCAGTGCTGCTGGTTTGTGATAGACGAAGAAGAAATGGGCAGCAGTGACCCAAGATGTTAACCATGTCTGGTCCTGATGCCACAAGAATTTGTGCTTAATGATACCGAGTTTGCAGCTTCTTTCATGTGTTAAACCTCAGAAGAGACACTGGGAATGTAATGGGATTAGGTGTTTCCAAGTGAAAATGTTTATGTTGTGATTTAGAGCAATTATGTATTACCCAACTTTGAGAATTGGAGGGAGTCTGCTCTGTCAATTAGTACAAATTATTAAAATGAAGTGATAAAGATACATGGTACCAGAGAGTAGGTTAATGAATTAATCTCTCTTAATACACTTACATGTGAGCTTTGGGAACTGTTTCAGGCTGAAGCACTCAGGACTGCCCAGATTAGAAGAGGGATATAAAAGGTGTCATTAGTTACTGAAATATTTCAAGTAGCTTTAAGGGCAGTCTGAAAGATGAGGCAGGAGGATCAGAACCAGCAATAAGTACTAATGTCTAATTTTGCTTAAGCTACCAAAGGATAAATGCAGACCTTCCCCAGCTGATGTTAGACCTTCAAAGATTCCCAGTATTATTCACGTTAGCTCTATCCTATTTATTCATGGAGCATTTGAATTGTCTTCCAAATGCAACCCTTTCTGGACCTGAGCGTGTAGTCGTATTCAGGATCTCAATTAGCAGAAGGAACCAATGGTATAAGATTTTCTAAGGAAGTGATGTTCTCCCTCTCCCCCTCTTTGCAAAGGATGGGAAGTGGAAGGAGAAGCAATTTTTGACTGATCCAGCACACCTCCCAGCCTAGATGTTTTGTGGAGAAGAGGGCTGGGGTCAGGCAAGTGAGATGTGGGTTTAGGCTGTGCCACGAGCAATTTGGGACCTTCAATAAGTCCATTGCTGCCTCCAGGTCCCTTTCTCTTTTAGCACATGTATCTGATGGTCTGTCCCGGTTCCTGGTGGTTACATACCCAGCCTGGGGGATGGGGCAGACGGGGTTGGTGTCTGTACCCAGTGCAACAGATTCCCACTGCTGGAAAATAGAGATGACAGCTCTTCCCGTCGGAAACCTGGAATGAGAGCAGCTGTGATGTGGTGCCCAGGCACAGAGCTGTAATTTATCCTTCCCCTGCCAGTCCTTCGGAGTTTGTATTATTATTGCTGTTGTTGCTGGTGGTATTACTGCAAAGGGTAAAGTTCATTTCAAATCAGAGCAGGGTCATGGATGGGAAAGAGAGACGTGCAGAAAAGATGGGCTACTTCTTTTCAGTGTCAGCAGGGTGCCCCACATCCTCTGTTTTATACCCACACCTTCTGCTTTTTTTGTTTGATCACCTGCAATTAGCAGAGCGTCTTCTCCACACTTAGACAATTCTTCAGAAAGAGAATTCCTTCTGCATCTATGGCTTTTCCAAATGTTTTCTTCCAACTTACTCTGACAAAAATGGCAAAGACTAAGGATCTTTCTGCTTCATCTCTTGTTTGGTAGCTTGAGTAGGGGAGTGTATTCACTGCAGAGCGCAGGATTGAAGGGAGTATCAGGGTAAAGGATCAGCAGGAGTTGAGACAATAATTCATGTTTATTTATTGCTGCCCATCGGAGAGAAGACCCTCAACTCCTCGACTGAGCATGCACGGCCAGAGGCCAGGCTATAGGATGGGGAAACTGGGAATCCTGTTCCGTGGCAGGAGGGATTGCTGCTGTTCGGTAGAAGAACATCCCGCAGTTGGTCAAATTCACGAGAGTGACTCTTCCAAAGCAGAAATGCCAGGGAGCCAGGGGGCTGGTGATAAAGCAGCAGGGTACAGATAAATACTGTCCTGAACACACGAGGTGGTCGGGAAGGAAGCAGCACTCGATGCGGGGCAGGCTGGGTTTGATTTACGGAAGCTCCTGGTGTCCCAGCCCATCTCACTGGGACACCAGCAAGCCAAATGGCATTGCACTATTTTAGCGTCAAGGCTCAGTGGAATTCACAGTCGTTCCCAGAGCTTTCCAGAGGTCTGAAAGCACATGAATTATTGATAGGAAGGCCCATTTCTCTTTCATTTCGGTGAGGATCAAGCCAGCCTATGCAGGGAACACCGGAGTGGCACAGGGGCCTGCAGGACTCCCACTGTTTTTTTTAAGGACCTTCTTCTTCTGCAAATTAATATTCTTATCAGTCTTTCTAAAATTAGTTTCTTATCATTTATTCATAATGACTTAAATCTGGTCCCCAGAGATTTTCATGGGCATTCAGTACAAGAGGAAACAAAGTAGTAAATTCAAAAGAAAGTATGTTACAAATGTAATAATGGAATGCCAATTAGAGACATTCGTCTGACCAATTTCTATGGAAAATTGCTCTGATTATTCTATTTCCTCCATCCACTGTTCATTCTTACACAATTTTCTTTGAGGTTAAGTATCCGAGCACAGCACGGATCTCTCCAGCGCCTATAGGAAAGCACAGAAGCATGGTAGACAATAGATTGGCAGCTTGGGTTTGTGCACGACAAAAGCTCTTCCCACCCTGTAATTAGTATGTAACCAGATTTTACTCTCCTTGTTTAAAGCTGCTTTTGCAGCTTCATTGTCCTCTATATGGGAATGAGTTATCCGTATCTCTTATCCTGATTCAATTCTCCCCCCCCTCCGTAGTCTAAGGGGTCTGTTACAGCCATGTGCACTCCTAAATGGGGCTGGACCCAGAGATGCAGCCCCAGGATGAGTCTGGGGGTCCCACGACCGAAGTTTTTCTGTTTGCCATGTACACAGAGGTGGCCTCGTACGTGGTGTTTGTGCAGAGCTGGCGGTACAGGTTGGGTGCTTGTGATAATAACAGGTAGCAAAAGAACTCAGGAAGGTAAAGCAGTTCATGCAGCTCATGTTCCTGACTACAGAAATCATCTACAGTGCAGACAAAGATGAAGAAATCTTCATTTCTAGTGCTGCAAATGAATACATTGTGAAAAGTTACTCTACGTGGTGTCTTGACTATCGTATGAGTGACCGAAGGTGCCCGTGCCCTCAGCTCAGCCCTGTTTCCAACGCAGAGGGATGTGCAGGGCAGCAGAAACACAACAGATTTTGACAGGGCTGCATCTACATTTTTGTAGCTTTCTACAAGCAATTACCTCTTCTATACAAAGAAAGTGAATTTGGAAATCCAGACCTGGTAGTTCTGCTGAGTTTTTGCTGCCATTTTGTTCCAGAGCAAGGCTGGGTCATGGCAGCACCTTGGTTTTCAAGTGCAGGGTGAAGCAAATGTAAATGTGCTCTGTGTTGGGGTACCAGAGGAGGAAGCCATCCCTCCTGCTTTGCCCACTGTTTTTTGCTGTTCTCATTATTGTTGGTTAGTGTCAAGACTGTCCTCTTCCTTATAACTCAGTCTGAAGCCAGTGGATTGCAGTTGCCAAGGCAACAAAACATTTTATGTAGCTATCATACTTCATATAATTAAAAAAAAAAAAAGAAAGAAAAAAAAAGGAGGGGAGCAGTTTGTAAAGGAAAGGGATTTTGCTATGGGACAGGTTAGCAGGGAAGGTGGTTGCAGGCTGGAAGCTGGTAGCACCCAAAAAATACCGGGAAGATGAGTCTTTTAGGAGCAAAGAACTTTTATGATGAATGAGTCAAGTTGTGGATATTTATTATAGTTCTTGAGAGCTCTCCAGAGAGCAACGCACAACGGAGCTACTGCTAGAGTTGCTTTAAATAACCCACCATCTAGCAGCCCTTGAACTACTGCTTAGTAGGCCACGTTATTTGGACCTCCAGCACTTCTCAATGTGGGCACGGATGGTGCTGGAGCTCCGTTAGCAATGCAGGAATTCAAGGCTTCATACTCCGCAGCTGAGCTGTTCTTCCTTTGGGGATGTCGGGTGGGGAGAGCTTAGGTGTTTCCTTACAGGAATTTCAGGGGCTCGCCTGAATCCTTCTGATGGAATTTGGTTGACCAAAAGATGGGGAAAATCGAGGGTTGGGGGGGGAAACCTGGAAGAGTCTTGGCTTGTATTTTGATGTTGAGTAAAAGATGAGGAGGTAGCTAATATCGAGCTAGTCCTTATCCCTCTGACCAATGAATATGCACAGCAAGATAATGTCTACTAACTCCCATTTTTTTTCTCCAGGGTGCAGGTACTTTAAGCTCTCTATTTGAAAATAAAGGAAGAATGCATCCTTTTTTATCCTAGCATAAAGTCAGGAATTGGGGCGAGAGTCAGATCCGGGAGAAGATTTCTTTTAAGGCATCACAAATCTGGCATCCAGGCAGTTTACGTCAGGGGTCAGGCGGTGTTCATCATAGCTGTGATGGGAACGTGTGTTCGTACAGAGCAAAGGCTGCTTTTAAATGTGCTGGGAAAGCAGAACTCCCGCTCGGGGCTCGGAGAAACCAGTGGCTGGTGGCTGCATGCATGTGCACCGGCACAGGAGCAGGTTTTGAAATGTGGCCGGACTCTGGAACATCTGCAGCGGGGAGGAGCACGAAACCTTTAATTAGGGATTTATGAACTGTGTAGAGATGATTGAGTCATTGTTTGACTTGCTTTCCAGAAATAGATGTGGATTTTTTTAATCTCCCCTTCTCCCTTCCTCCTCCTTGCAATGAGTAGAAGAGCAGCAGAATGATGAGCAAGGTGCAGGGTGGGCGGCGGTGCCAGTGCCCGCTTTGGCTGGACCACCGTCGGCATCAGCAGCTCCGTTTCTATGGGGAAACACTGACTGGTGAGGAACTGCAGAAAGGAGGGCACAGTATCTCTGAAATATTGGGAGAGAATCACACGCCAGCCTCGTTCCTTACTGCTTGCCATAGGCCGAAAGAAACAAAACTTCCCTCTTTGCTGGTTTACGTAAACTGTAAAGATGAAAAATCACTGCTAAAAGTGATCTGCAACAAGCAACGGAGAATTAAAGTCCCAGGTAGTTGTGAAAGAAGCCAGAGGATATTCAAATTCTGGGGTCAAAGAAATGCTCGTGAGGAATATTGATTTAGGGCTTTGCAAAAAGCGCTTCCCTCCTTTAATTAGCGTGCGTGGGCAGGGGACTGGGGACAGGGTGCTGTGTTCATCGCTGTGTCCAGGAGAAAATAGCTATGTTTGGGGAAGATGCACCAGAGGGCCCGGTTCCAGGTCTGGAGTAGCTCCTCAGGGGCTTGTGGATGAAAGGACCAAAGATGCTTTTGGCAGAATACCAGAGCCCAGACCCACATTTGATGTAAGTGTCATCTCGGGGCTGGTTGCAAGTATATCAAACGCTATGATAATGTGCCGGATAGCGAGAGCTGTGAGCTATCCTCCACCGTTCTGGCTGTCCGCGATCGGAGGCTGAGATCTAGCCCTAGTAATTAAGAGTCTGACTATATGGGGATAATGATTCCCACTTCCATAAAGAAGAATTTTATCTTCTTGTCCTTATTTTGTCTCTTTGATCAGTCAGACCTTTCTGCCACATCTAGAGCTCACAAATGTATTCTGGGGTTTTATAAGCGCTCATTTACACATTCATAGATACTAATACACGTCTAGGTTTCCCTTTCAAACTCGTGCTTTCGAATTAATTTTAGGATTTTTGCAGAGAGGGGACCCAATCCTGCAGCTATCATTGGAGTAAAATCAATTCAACCTACCAAAGGAGTGCAGAATTCTGTCAAAATGAATTCTTAGGAGTAGAGAATGGTCATTTCTAGTTTGGAAGGTGTGCTCTGAAGACCTTTCTGCACAGCCCTTCACCTAGTCATTGGGTTGCACCCTGTGAAAGCCCAGACAATTAATGGCCTGCTGAGGAGCAAATGACAGCAGACTTGGTGCCTGTGTGGGGTTTTTTCTTTCTTTTTTTTTTTTTTTTTTCCCCTGATTGAGAACACAGATGTCTAATTGGAATAGGGTATTTATTAACATAAGCTGCTTGGCTATTCAGAAATCGGAGCTAATCAAAATATTGTAAATATCGTGCCTGGAGAAATGTCACGCTTCACCATGATTGCATTTCCATATTTTTTTCAATCCATTTAAGAAAGGGTAAACAAATATTTACAGCCTGTTGTGGCTGAAACATGCTCTTGGTTGCGGTAGCTGGCAAACGGCTCGCCATTTCCCCGGCCCCGTGCCGGTGGGGTCTGCGGGGGCAGGTCCTGGGCAATCGCTGGATGGGTGCTCCTCCTGTCCTCCTCGGGTGCCATTCACGACTGTCCCTGCACTGGGAGCTTTGGAAGTTTATTATGTGCCAAACAGTAGGAGATGGGACTAGAGGAAGGCTTTGCTGGTTCCTAGCCTGACTTCATTTATATCAGATTTTATGCAAAATGTTATTTCTGGTTCCCCTGGACTTTTCCAGCCCCATCCTTGATGGAGGGGGGGCTTAGCTCCCTTCTGCTCATCCTCCACCAGAACGAATGCACCCTTTGATATGAGATTTCCAATAAATATAGTAGATACTTGAGTTGTACCGTGTACTTTACAACCAAACCAAATGATTTTTTTCTTACCTTGAGGACCGCAGCTTTTATTGGTAGCAGTAATAATTTCCATGTGCTTTCTGTAACAGATAGTGGCTGATGCCTAAAATATAAAGAAGCATTCAGAGTGATAATAACTCCAGAAGATGAATAGTTATAAAAGGTAGATGGAATTGAAAGGCTTTTTAATTTGTCATTATTTCAGTTCCAGAGAACAGCTGAATAATTACACTGCCTATGAAGAGAGAGTGTGTAATACCTTCTTTCATTATAGGATTAAATTGTCTCCCTTCCCTTTTAATGCAAGTGAAAATAAAGATATCTCTGATATCTTCTGTTTTGATCATAATTTGAAAGCCCCAGAATGGCTCGTGCAACTTTGTTACATGGTGTTGAATGTACGGATTAATTATTTTAATAAACATTGGACTGATTTCCCAAAGTGTAAACCTGAGATCGCCAACACTTGCTGAATGAGAAATTCCTCATCGGCCAAAAACGTGTTGGGTCACGAACAAGGCAAACTTTGTAGGGTTTGGTAGGCTCTTACACAAATTTAAATTGAGGACACTTTTTTCAAATTGTTACAGCAGTTTTCATTTATAATAAAATACAAAACTGTCCTTAAAATTGCAAATATCTTTTAGGTCAAAAGAGCTTATTTATATGTTTATATATTTTTAGAATTGAAGTCTCCTCATCGCTTACATAAAAAAATTTCTTTAGTCATTATGAGAAAAGTTCCAGGTTTGCCCCCAATATCGGTTCACTTTGGATTTGCCTTCAGTGCTGGATCTCGCCGGAGCATCAGACACTGAAAGAGGTGGCGATGGGCACCGTCGACCAGGGAATGGGAGCGAGATGCTGCTGGGGCTACCTGGACATGGAGGGAGGTGGATGGGTGGGCAGACCTCAGGAGGTGCAGAGAAACCAGCTCTGAACCAGGGATGGCAGGGCGGAGAGTCACTTCTGCTTCCTTTCTGTCTTGCAGCCTGAAGAACCAGTAGTAGTTCGTCGGTCGAGACAAGGAAAAGCACCGAGGCTGCTTCTGCGGAGAGGAACTAGTCAGCAAGGAGAGGATGCTTTCTTGGACAATGATCCTGTGTGGGTTCGATAATTAACATGTAACTAACCTTGGCTTTGGACAGATATATGGATTTTTTTTTTTTTTTTTAATTTTGTGGTGAGTTAAAATATTTCAATGGATTTTTTTACCCTTTCAAGATAATATTTATTCAGCACAGAGTCTAGAGTATGATAACTATCCTGTAAATACAGCACTTAATCATCACTCATCTTCAGAGACAGTGGAAACAAAATATTTTACTTTTTCATATTTATTCTTAGATTTCTCCCAAGAGTATAAAATTATTGTATTACATTATCCATGATAGTGATGTAATCAGTCGTCAACCAGAAATAAACATACTTTCTTCACCTTCTCCAGCATGGTTTGTGTCAACACATAAAGAGCAGCAAAAAATGAATCACAGGGATTGTATAACGGATGAATTTTTTCCTTTCCTCTTTGTCTTCAGAGGAAACAAATGGCTCACTGAGCAAAGAAAACTAAAATGAAAGCGTAAAATCCTTTTCCTGCTGGTAGGATTCCTACAGGCTAGACGGAAGCCATTTGATTTATCGACTTTGCTGATGCAAACCCAAAGCCAGACGTTGCTCTGCCCACCTGCCATTCCTGGGAGCAGGAAGCCCTCCAGGAGAGCTGCGGGAAGGACGGCGGGACCAGACCTGTGGCAACGGCTGAGCTTACCGGGCCGTCCCGCACCGGTAGCACTGACCATGAGCGTGTTACCTGCATACCCATAGGGAGATGGGGGAGAGGCAGCGTGCGGAGGCTGGTTTCAGGACACCAGGGCCGACTGTCGCACCATGTGGCGAGCGCTGGGCTGGGAGCCGTGGCCGTGGTAAGCCGAGCCCTTGCCAGCACCTGGGCGTTACCAGCGTTGCCTCATCAGTGAGCTTTGCGCAAGGGTCGAAATCTTCCATGCCCCGGGATGGAGGGTCCAGTGCTCCAGGAGCCATGCTGATGGCAGAACTCCGCCGAGGCACCGACCGGTGCTGCACAGCCTCCCCAGCCGCTCACTGTCAGAGCCTGGCATTGCCGACCCACGGCTCTCCTGCTAAGTTGTGGCATTTCCCTGCTGTGTGGGCAGAGGGTTTGAACCCAAGGCTTTCCCTGCATCAGAAAACTCCATGTGTTGCGGCCGTATTTGCACTGTGAGAGGTGAAGTGTTCAGCAAGGTTGGATCTGCAGGAGCCTTAGGAGCTCCAGCCAAGGTCCCACCACCCATGAAGGACCCTCATCTGACAGCTCCGCAGCCAGGGGCCCCGTGGCAAGGACTGCGGCTCGGGAGGAGGATGTCCTTGCTCACAGAGAGGAAAAAATTCAAAGGATTTGAAGGAAAAAAATGACCAAAATCCAGCTTGAACAGTCCAAGAGAAATGCTGTTTGTGCAGACCCCAGCCAGGTCCCAGTCTGCAGCAGTTTGGTACTCACATATAGGGAAGGTGTTCATTGCTCACTGGCTTTGGAGGGAGCGGAAACAAAAGTAACTTTATCCCCTGGAAAGAGCAAGCTCCCAGAGATTTTAGTTTTTCTACTGCAGTCAGCACAAAGAGACCAGGTTTCTTACCTAACTCACTGCAATGCAAAGAGCTGCAAAAAACCTGATCCAGTTTCACGTCGGTACTACGAGCGATGCAAAACAACCCTTGCTATACCCTGTTACACAAACTTGGGGAGTGCACTTTGCATGCAGAGAACCTGTCTTGTGAATGCTGCTAGCGATCAAACACCACCTTTTTAAAGAGCAATACGGTTGTTTTATGTATGTGTAGTAGCACAATTCTTCTGAGACTGTGGCCGTTTCCCTGTTTCTGCATCTCTGAAATAACAGGCTTTGACATTTCCTTTTTGTGCACCCTCGGCTAGAGGCTCTCTTCTGTCTTTGGAAGGGAGCAGTGATGTGTACAGATCCATCGGTTCATTTACCAGGAACCTCAGCAAGGTGCAAATCCACTTCTCCAGCATCTCAAGGAAGAGCAATGACCTGCTGCTACTGGCTCTGCATCTGGGAAACTTTTAATTTAATCCACAGCTCACCACCATGGCCTGCAGGTTTGTCAATTTTCTGCCAAGTGAACAAATTGTACATCGATGATTAATCTGTGTCCTCCATCCACTTTTCTGCACCTTAATAAACCAAAGCAAAGTGTATTGCTCTGCATTTTGGTGTTGAGTAGTGCTGTACGTTTCAGATGAGAGATGTTTGGGCAAGTCACTTGGAAAACTCCAGTTGTGATGTAAATGTCATTTTGTATGTTCATAGGATTATTACTATGATTATATATTTGTAATACAGTAGCCCATAAGATATCAAGCTCGATGGCAGAGGATGCTGTAGGCACTGCTCAGTAACGTTGATCTGTCTCACTTTGAGGGAAGCAACACCCAAAGGGTTTGTACAGCAGAGCAGTCTTGAGTGGTAGATGTGCAGGTGAAACCAAGGCAGCTTCATTGGAAGCCTATGCTGAACCATATTTGGCGGAAAGGCAATATTTAAAGTCATTAAGTCACAGGGAAGTACACGCTAAGAAGTAATTGTCCGAAGCCAGTGCTGGTACCTGTAGGACTCCATCAGTACAAGCAATTCTACTTGTAAATGAGCCCAGGGATGGAGCAGGAGCAGACTTTTTGTGGAGGGGACCTTGTCATGCCAGAGGAAGAAAAACAGTCCTAATCTGCTGCTGACAAGATTCTGTTTTTCATATCTTTCAAAAAAGTTCATCTTCTGTGGCTGGCTGGAGTGGGATGCTCCTGCTGCAGCTCTGGGACACGCGCCGCAGGGAGCAGTGCCACGGAAAGCTGCTGTGGCTTTTCTTCGTAATGATAATATTGTGTAACTGGCTTCTTAATTACCATCTCATCTGGGACTCTGAAATCCCTCACTACCTGACTGCTAAGGTCACTCTTTTAATGAAAAGAAACCTATTTTTGTTGGTGGAAATGATTCTTTTACCTTGCAAAGGCAATTAAAAGCCCAAACTGAACAGATTTATTTTTAAAAGAGTCTTTCCAAATCTTCAGGAGAGAAGAGAAATAATTCTCCTAAATAAGGAGACAGATCAATAACAAATGGTGCTCCATGGAAGCCCATGTTATGTTGCCTGCCAGCAGTGAAGACTAAATAGACCCCTTCTAGTCTAAAAGGAAATGAGACTCCTGTAATTTGGTTGGGGGTTTTTTGCCATAACATGTGAAATCTCTTGGCAAATATACTTAATAGGCAATGTTCAGTGCTTTATCTTCATTTGGCATTTAATCAGAGGGACGTGCTACATTTGTGTAATAGCTGGGCTAATTGACTTGACAGACCAGAGCAATCCTAATGGTCATCTTCGTATTTGGTGAAATGAACATGAATATCATCATGTGTGATGACAGAGGTTACAGGCAATGTGGGGCAAAGTCCCCATCTCGTACGTTTGAGCTGTGAGAGGTAGGAGACAACAACACAAAACTCACATTGAATTTTAAAGCTTGCCTGCCTGTCTTTATCCGCTTTGAAAATCTTTCCTGTTGCAACTTGAAGCATATCTTCTGCTTACAAAAGGGACAAATGAAGTGAAGTTATGAATGCTTCTAGTGCACGGTCTGCCTGCAAGTGATTTTTCCCTTCATCTTGCTCCCTTATATTGCTGGTGGGGAGAGTGGGAACTTTGTCCCTCCAGTGCTCTCACCTCTTCACCACCTCCTGCTGATTTCATGTTACGTATTTAAAAATTATTTTCTATACAAGTGGGGTAACTTGTGTGCCTCTCCTTGCCTATGCTCACATATGCAACGCCTGCACTGTTTTCACGTGTATGGCGTTGCAGTTGTGTTCAGAGGCTCCTACACCTGCAGCTTTCTCCCGTTTGAAAGCTCACGGCGGAGGGGAGCTGCCTGCAAAATGGAGTTGTGCCGCGCACTGTGCTCCAGGTCTGTCCTTTGCAGTGCACCAGCCAGCAGCATCTCATTTCCTCTGCCTTGCTAAGGGGATCAAAACAGAGAGAAGGAACCGAGTTGGAAGAGAGACCTTTGCTCTTCCACATCCCGGAGATTGCCTGGAGCTCCACTCATCAGGAGCCTCGGCCCTGGCTGGGCTGGGGTTGTGCTCGTGCCTTTGGTTTTGCGAAGGGGAAGGTGCACTGCAGAATCTAATGGTTTACTCTCTGGGACAGTAAAAGATAGTGAAGAAGCGCTGTATGATTAATTTGTGCTCTTGCATCAATGCCTTTCATGTGTGGAGGAGAATGGGTTGTTCACAGATGAGTAAGCATCTCCTTAGGTTTCATAGCTGTGGGGCTGTTTCATTTATTGTGTTTGGGTAATAACATAAGATGCCAGTCTTTCTGAAGCTAAACTGCCTCTTTAGAGAGAGAATGGTGTACAGAAATAGGGCATACAATTCATGCTTGTGCAGCCTGACTCTTTTGAGCCTCCTTCCCCCCAAACTCTTCCTTCCTGCAGTCTGTACACCTTCCTCCAAGCTGCACCCAGGGTGCTGCAGAGGCGATTTTGTCAGGAGAGAAAAAAAAAAATCTAACTTGTGTGCTCAAGTAATCACTACAAGCTAATT
>NW_009600792.1:44219-47840 GCF_000690535.1 Cariama cristata
TTTCCCTAGGCAGGTGTGTAGACAGCTCTGATGCTGCTGCAGTGAGCTGGGCTGAACTCAGCCTCCGATACCCAGCCCGTACGAGTCTGTTTGCCCTTCTCCCCTGGCTGTCCGGCTTGGCCTGGAGTTGGTGGCTTGCTTGCTCTAAGAGAATGACCAAAGACAGAGGACTAGACTCTACTTTAGAAAAATCTAGATTTTTTTGTGCCACTCTGGCAGCTTGCAGGTAGACGGTTTGTCCTGTGACACTGCAGGGATGGTACAAAGATGTATGGATGCAAGAGCAGGAGGGTCAGCGGTGCAGACAAGATTGCCACGTCCCACGTCTTCCGGCCCTGGGGAGCAAGAGCCAGGTGAGGTGAGAATGAGATGCCCCATCACATCCCTCTGCTCTCTCCTGTTTTGAACTGGAGTAACTAAAGCAGCACAATATTTGCATTTGTTGCCAATATTGTTCTGGTCCAGTCAATCAGGCTTTGGTCCCTAAATCCTTCTAATCTCTCACGTTTCCTAAGTTCATTAGACCTTCAAAGCAAGATGTAAAAAGACAAATCTCCTAGTGGTAAGTCAGTGATCCCTCTAGAAATGCCTCCAGATTGCATGCTCTTCTCTGATGTTGAGACTCGTATACCACCCCAGGCTTAAACGCTGTGTGCAGATATATTAGAGATCTTTGAAAATGGACGCAGTGCAACCATTGCATTGCCCAAGGTTACTTTAAATTGGAGGGTGAAAACATTTGCATATATTATCTTCATTTAGAAATCCCCCAAAACATACTCTGCATTTTTCATGCAGAACATATGTATGTTACAGAATTTAATTTTGTCTATTCTGGTCAAACGTTTTCCCATCTTAAAATTCTGCACAAGATATTCTGTAAAGAAAGTAAAACTCAATCATTACGTGTCAGTCTGGTTGTGTCTTGCCACACACACACTTCGAAGGAGCAATGCTAACTGCAATACTGCTGGCACTGGGAGACAGCTGGAAGTGTGATTATTAACACCAAAACTGTAATCTTTTAGACATGTGTCATTAGAGTTTTGCAGCACATACTAATACAGTTCCTTAGGCTGTGGTGCAAATACATTAGGTTATGTTTTGGGAGGTGAGACACTAACTTTCTGTAGTGTTTTACTCTCAGACATAATACAGCACAAATAATACATGTTTTTTAACTGGCTTCTTGTGCTAAGGCAATAGAGCTCTATGGCAACCGTGTGTAAAGTGACTTTACCCTGAGACACGCTACTTAATACAAAGAAATTAATCACGGGAGAAGAATGCTCCTAGTATGTAAGTGGTACTTTCTTTGTTAAGTTCCTATTGCATCAACTTAATTAGCAAGTCCTGACCTTTGAAACCACCTTCCATAATCTTCAAATTATGTATGTGAAAGTCTGCATTCCTCCTCCTGGCTGTGCTAGCAGCTTTCTGCACTTGTCTGGATTCATTTGAAATCCCCAAGCGTGTGACCAACAGAAAGTCCTCTCCCACCAGTGAGAGGCTATTGGGAATCTCCAGATCTGTTGCCGATCTGTGAGACAGGGAGGACCCAATTTGGTGGTTAAACATTCAGGATCTCAAGAGAGAGTATGCAAATAGCCATTAACATTGCCAAGTGTTCCCGCTTAAATTACTGCACTGAGCTCAATTGCAAGCTTTAGGATAAATTTTCTAGTCTAATTTCTATTTCCAGTGTCAGAATAGGGATGATGGAGCTGGTCCTGTTGACCCGGTGATGTTTATCGTCACTAAGTGTGTTCTAGCTTTAAGGAGCGGGTCGGGAGACAGCTGCAGAACTCTTCAAGCCAGAGCAATGTATTGCACTTACATATTACTTGTACCCTAAGTCACAGGAGATCTAAAGCAAACTCTATAAAATTCCTTCTCTATATAATATCCTCATTTTCCCAGCAACTTTGTGCATCTCGTAATCCTGCCAGTACTACTAAAAATCATCTCTGAATGCAGCTGGCTTGTACTCTTGCCAGAACCTCATTTCATATCCTTCTACAGAGGGGTTGCAGACTAGGGTTTTGCTAAAGGCACGGGGCAGAACATGAGCAACTGATGCCAAACAGTTATCCTCAACATCTCTCCAGGATGGTCTCGTCCACTTTCAGCCCCCCTTTGATATGATGATCGCGGATGTCAAGCCTTAGAAATAAAATGCATTAATCCCATCCATCTTTGATGGGGCTACTGTCACACACCATCTTGTGAAGAAGCATGCTTAATGTCACCAGTACAACAAGCTTGTGAAAGCCCCAAATGCGCCAGGGTCCTGAATCGCCCCAGTCAGCCTCACCCAGACCCTCCCCACACAACCCCAGCCTGGAGCTGCATTTAAGCTCTGTCTGTCCCCCCCCCCCAACCCTTCCTCGAGCCGACCTGCAAGAGCCAGGCTGCTCCCCAGGAAAGCCAAGGAGGGAGCTGCTGGTACCCAGCTGCACAGGAGGGATGGCATCGTCCCCCAGCAAGGCTGGCGGCTGCAGAAGGTCCTGCCAGCAAGACCTGAGCTTAAATGCAGAGCTGGGTGACATTTTATCAGTCTTTGTAAGCAGCCTGGCCAGGAGGACTCTATTTGTAGATCCTTTCCTGGAGGCTTTGCTTATGCTGGTGCAGCAGTGATGGTAATAGTTCGCTTGCCTTAATGGTGTGGGCTGGGTTTGCCATGCCATTGCTTGAACAGCATCGCCTCCGTGGGCCACTGCTCGCTAATCGAGCCTCATAGTGTGCTCATGGGTCTTTGACAATAGCCTTTGTCTAATATGTTTTTAATCAGTGGCATTTCAATTTGCATATTAATTGCAAGGAGGTGTTATTATACACTGCTGTTGATGAGATGGTTGTCAGGCCTATCTTTCCAAGTCTGAGAAAAGAAAGAAACTGCATCTATTGTGTAAAAAATGAAATTGCAGGAAACACATGTTTTGGGATCTACCCTTCTCTGCCTCAATCTTTCTTTCTCTCTGCCTTTGTTTTTCTCTTAATAGCTTGTATGGATGCATTCATTAATCTTTTTTTTTTTTTTTATCCTCAGAACAAGGATCATTTAACAGGAGAGTGAGATAGTATTTTGTGCTTGTTGTGACAGCTCTAAGCTAGCCTAAATATCACTTTTTTTGCTGGGCACTTTTGACTTGTAAAATGGCAAAAGGTTGACTCAGTCTAGGAGTCCATTTATTGCAGCAGACCCTAGCAGAATAACTAAAATGCCAGTAATGAACAATGGCACTGCTCACTCTCCAGGTCTCAGCATTTCACAGCTGCTGTAGGTGTTGGCTTCCTCAGCCCGGTGCCTGTGCCTGGGATGCGGCAACAGAGCCGGCTCTCATGGTCCGTACAGCAGCGGCGTGACGAGCAAGGGCTCGTCCAATGGCTCCGACCAAGCCCTGAGCACAAAGTCCTCAGAAGAAGCAATGCTCTTGTCCCAGGTCCTTGGGCTGAGGAAAGGGGCAATGTTTTGACAGGCCGGCAATTAAAGTGGACCACAGATGCTCTCTATTAACACCTTCCTTTCACAGATGGGAAGGAAAGGAGAAAAGGGAGAGAGACTTACGGGTCAGAAAATCAAAACTACTTTAATAAAACAATAACAATGAAGAAAGAGTG
>NW_009600792.1:47857-51202 GCF_000690535.1 Cariama cristata
GAATAAACAAAACCAATATTGCGCTTCCCAATGATGATCACGGGATCGAGAGTCATGTTGGGTCACACTGCTCACGCAGCAGGGCAGGCACTTGGAAGTCCCAGATTTGCTTGGCAGTAGATGGGAACTGGCTTCAGGAATGCACAGATCGGGATCAGAGGCAGGAGAACGTGCAAAGTCCCACAGGGATGCCAGTCATGAAAGAAGGGCCAACGCCCATGATCCCTTAGCTTTATACCAAATATGACGTGGATGGGATGGAATACCTCATTGGTCAGTTTTTGGTCACCTGTCCCATCCTCAGCTTCCTGCAGGTGCAACCCTTTTCCACCTCCCCACCCGCGGACCACAAGAGAGCCCGCAATGACTCTGGGTCCCATAGGAACAAGCACAAACGTGGGCCTTTCTGCATAACAATCCTACCACCATCTTAGGAACATCTACAAACATCAAACACCATCAACTATAAAAGCAGACACTATCTGCTAAAAACATGTAGTCAGCTTCAGAAAGTGCAGTTACTTAGAAGAAACTTAACTGAAGGAAAATCTACTGAAAAGAGAATTGGCCCTGTTTTAGCCAAACCAGGACATTCGGCCCCTTATTTCATACCATTTATGTCATGCTCAGGTCACTACTACTTTTTTTTCCATCTTCAAAAACATATACATATATCCATATATACAGACACTTGTTTATGATTGTGGGTTTCCATCTGTCATAGCAGTCTCTCAGGGCAGGAGAAATGGTGTGAGATTCGGCGTGGTTCATGCCCACGGGTTGTGGGTTAAAGGTGTCAACTTCTGGGAAGTTACTGGATGCCACTGGATGAAGCTAGCTCCAGTTTCATCATCACAGTGTTAGCCTGAAAAACACTTATTGAACACTATTAGTATTACGCAGCAATTAACATCCTACAATTCAAAACTGAGCATTCTCACTTAGAGTCAAATCCCCTTGTGGTACACATCAAACTTCACCATCCTTCAGCATCACCCACCAGCTACATCCAGGCCCCTGAGCGAAAGCAATCCCACGAATGGGTTTGCCTTTGCCCAAAGCAGGAAAAACCCTGACAGTTTTCCCCAACATATTCCTTTCATGCACCACAGGGACTTTATCCCCTTCTACCGTAGTAAAAGGTCTGACTGAGCAGGACCAGCTCGATTGATGGATCCCCTGGTGTTAACTATCCAGGTGGTTTGTGCCAAATGTTTACCCCAATTTTTAAAGGTTTTACCACCCAGTGCTTTTAATGTAGTGTTTAACAAGCCACTGTATAGCTCGATTTTCCCAGAGGCTGGTGCATGATAGGGGATGTGATATACCCACTCAATGCCATGCTCTTTGGCCCAAGTGTCTACAAAGTTGTTTTGGAAATGAGTCCTGTTGTCTCAGTTCTTTCTGGGGTGCCATGTCACCATAAGACTTGCTTTGCAAGGCCTGGGAGAGTGTTCCAGGTGGTGGCATGGGGCATGGGATAGGTTTCCAGCCATCCGGTGGTTGCTTCCACCATTGTAAACACACAACACTTGCCTTGGAGAGTTTGTGGAAGTGTGATATAATCAATTTGCCAAGCCTCCCCATATTTATATTTCAACCATCATCCTCTATACCACAGAGGCTTGAATCGCTTGGCTTGCTTAATTGCAGCGCATGTTTCACATTCAGAGATAACCTGTGCAATAGTGTCCATAGTCAGATCCACCCCTCGATCACGATACTTCAGCCTCCAATACAGACAACTCTTGAGATCCCTCCATCACCCCAGAAATACTGATGGATTCTGTCCCTCTATGACTCAATGGCACTAGGGTGCACTGTGCACCGCTGTCTACCGGGGCTTTATACTCTTGCAGTTCTGACCTACCAGGCCATCAAATTCACATAGTCCAAAATATTCAGTTGTCCCTCTCCTCCACCTGGCTGGATGCAGGGCCCCTCCATTTATGCCTCCTTGTGTTGGGTAGGGAGGGGTTAGAATCCCATCTACCCTGACTGGAGAACCACCTGCTAGAAACTGGGGGTAACCATCCTCCTGCCACTCCTGGAATAACTTGCTTTTGCATTTGTTCTACCTTGTAACTTGCGTACTCGTGCCTTTAGGTCAGCGGTGGGTTTTCCATCCCATTTCCTCATGTCCTCTCCATGATCACGCAGGAAAAACCACAGGGCTCCTCGTGTTGTGTACCGTTTCTCTTGAGCCAGTCTTGGAGGAGGGTGTCTTCTCTTAATGGCTGCCCATGCAGGTGAAAAATAGATTATATTCTCTATCTTGGACAGTTCGTCAATAATTTTTTCAAGTAAGTTCTCGGCTCTCTTAATCAGTTTTTCCAAAGCTGAGATGCAAGCCTCTAGGGGACAAGGGAGATTTTCTTCGTAGTGCCTTAGTCGGTCAGCTAGTTCACTCATTGTTGGTTCCTCTCCAACATTCCAGTCCATTATTGCCAACGTATGGGCATATGACGATGGTGCGCTCCACGTAAACTTCTGCCACATGGGTCGTGTGCAATGGACCTCATCTGGATCTGTGGGTAGCTGTGGATCGTCCAGGTCAAAATAAACCATCTCCCGCACGGCTAATTCCCTCAGGTACTGGATACCTTTCTCCATGGTAAACCACTTACGTGGATAACATACAATATCTTCCTCGAATGGATATCTTTCCCTCACAGCTGACAGAAGTCGCCTCCAGAAGCTAAGGGCTTGTGTCTTTTTTCCAATCGCTTTGTCAATGCCCGCGTCCTTAGAAAGAGGTCGCAGCTGCTTGGCTTCTCTACCATCTAATTCCAAGTCGTCGGCTCCGTTATCCCAGCATCGGAGCAACCAGGTGATAATGTGCTCGCCTGCACGACGGCTGAAGTCTTTCCATATACATCGCAGTTCATTCCTGTTTAGGGATCGGGTGATGGAGAACTGGGACGCTGGAGCAGGCAAGTCCATGAACTGGGAGAACTGGATGGGCAGCACCTGTTTCTGTGCTGGCAGCAGTGCAGGCAGGGCGGGCAGCGCAGGCATGGCCAGGTCAGGCTCCGATGATGTCCCCATCAGCAAGGCCATCGGGGACTGCTTCACCAGCATGAGTGGAAAATCATTGTCACAATTGAAGCTGCCGGTCTTTTCCAAGGCATTGCTGTTCAAGGCGCCGAACCTGTCTGAAAGGCTGAGGGGGCTGCCGCTGGCGGGGGAAGTAACCACAGTGCTGGTCGCTGGGGTCGGAGTAGCCGCAGTGCCCATCACCGGGGTCTGAGCAGCTGCAGTGCCCATCACTGGAGTTGCAGCAGCCACAGTGCCCATCACCGGCGTTGCAGTGGCTGCCGTGCCCCTCACCCGGGTGCACGTGGG
>NW_009600792.1:51277-51846 GCF_000690535.1 Cariama cristata
GGTCTGAGTGGCTGTGGTGGGTGACGGGGTGGGTTTGACACACATTGCAGGAGTTGAGATGGCTTCACTGCGATGCTGTTTACTATTATACCACACCAGAAAAACATTTAGAGAAAGTAATAATATGATGCTAGTTTGATAGTCCCAAGAATATCCAGAATTCTCAAAATCTTGCGCAGTCACAGCATAGATCAGTGCCACACACCCTAGCAGAGCGCCTTTCACCCGGTGCCCCAAGATGCTAAGCAATATGCAAACATCAACAAACAACACATCCGGTAGGTGAGTCAGTATTACCTTTAGCCCTGAACAAAACTCTAAAAAGACATTATATAAAATTGTGCCCAATGACAAGGAGAAGAGCATTATGAAAGTCGTTTTAATTTCCAACATCTGGAGACTCTCAACGAAAAGAGGAAGACTCTCGTGGCTGCTCTCCCAACAGAGCAGGGATTCAAACTCAGATCCCTCAGTCTGAGAATTTGGGGCTCTTCACGGTTGAGCTACTCAAGCCCCACCTTGGGTGCCAATTAATCTGTTACCATTTAAGGCTGGGCTGGCAATTAAAG
>NW_009600793.1:0-2208 GCF_000690535.1 Cariama cristata
GGTGTTTTTTAAGATTTGGTTTTATTTCTGATTACCCTGATTTGATTGGTAATAAATGAAACTAATTTCCCCAAGTTGAGTCTGTTTTGCCCGTGACGGTAATGGGTGAGTGATCTCTCCCTGTCCTTATCTCAACCCATGAGCCTTTTGTCATATTTTCTCTCCCATGTCCAGCTGAAGAGGGGGAGTGATAGAGCGGCTTTGGTGGGCACCTGGCGTCCAGTCCGGGTCAACCCACCACACTTGGCCAGTAAATTCCTCACCCCAAGCCCAAATCGAGGGGGACTTTAAAAGGCCAGCATGGTTTAGGAAGGCATCCAGCCTTTGACTGATCGATCATGGGGTGTCAGGGTGTAAACTTGGTGCACAGACAGGAAGCCTCAAGTAGGTAAAGCCCAGAGAATATCTAAGAGTGCCAAGAGGAGAGTGAAGATGGAGAGAAACAGGCCTGCTTTCCCTCCATCTCCTACCAGCCACATTTTTGGCGTGTTTACTCAACACGTTGTTTATAGCAAGAGGAGGAGGATGCGGTGTAATTACAGTAAGGACAGATTTAACAGCTAAGGCAAATTAAATGCAGCTCTGTTACAGCAGATTGCAGTGTTCTTTTGCCTGTGGGCAAGTCTGCTTTCCCCCTGCAAGTTCTGCATCCTGCAGCCCTTTGCATGATGGCTCTCTTCCTTACATCCCTGCATTCCCCTTTCTTTGGACTTTGTCACCTACTTGCAGGACAGTTTTTCTTAATTAATAAACCTAAGATTTGCCCCGTAATACTGTAAGAAAAGTGCAGGCTGGTACAACTTCAATTTCCTGCTTTTCAAGACAGCTTGCGGATGTAGCAGATTGACAAGCCCACTTGCACTGGGTTTGTTTCAGATTTGCCCTCCCTATGTGAGATCAGGTTCTGGTTCAAGGAATGGCATTTGTTTACCCTCTCCAAAACAGATGAGAACGGAATTTCAGGTAAATAGTCCATATGACAGGCACAGTCTAATCTGTCTTGGCAGTGGAGAACAGGAATTCATGAGGTTCCTGAGGAGGCAAGATTTGCTGGGAAGGGAAACAGCCCCCCTTAGACCAACCCAGAGTGGGAAAAGCAGATAAGCTTACTCTGGGCACACAAGCCCACCTCAGCATCCCTGAGCTGAGGATGCTCAGAGCACAGCTGCTGTCTTAGCATGTGTACCCAGCATAACTCGGTTCTGTTAACTCAAGCTCTTCTATTACTATTCCTCTAATTGTTGATTTAGGCGTAGTTATTTCATATGTTGATTACTTTTTTGTCTAAAAATGACCTCTATCTTTATATGGCAACTGACTTATTTTTATGTTAGTCTCTTGTTCTTGTTGGACAAAGTGCTACAGGAGATACTGATGCCAGGATCAGCATGTGTTAGAGGTCTGTCCTCAGCCTCCATTAGAAAGGGAGGCTGGATTCAGGGCAGCATTTTGTGTTGTGCTGGTTGGTGTCCAGATTGAGCTTTTTCTCTATGGCCTAAGCTCAGCTTGCTCTCTCCTGAAGTTGGGTACTGTACAATACTACTTTGTTTCAAGTCTGAATCTTTAAAAAGGATATTAAGGTGCACCTTGAAAAGGGCATCTGAAATTGGTATTACAGCATCTAACGCAGCCCAAAAGTGAACCTGTGTGTGTGCACAAACAACCCTTATAAAAAGCACCTTTAAGTCTTCGTAGCAAAGCTGGCTGCTTTGGGTCTCCACCTCTTTGCCTTGGACAGTCCTTACCTCACACAGCTTCTTCAGTCCATCCTAAGGCTTAACCAACAGACCAGCCACAGTCTGAAAAGGTATTGCCTGTAGCAGACTTGCATGAGATTTGGTCCAGAGTGAGTTAAAGGCTAAATATCCTTCACTGATAGAAACATTTTTGTGTGGTGATTTTTTTTTTTTTTTAATAGCTTCATCATTTCCATATACAATTCAAAAGGCTTACAAGAAGAAAAATTGCCTCCTCTCCTGACCAACTAACCTGAAAGAGCTGGGACTGGAGAGAGAATCATCCCTGGGACTGCAAGGCTGGGAGACCAAGACAAGCTGTTAGTTGTGGCAAGGTAACATCTGCCCCTTGCAGTGGAGGTCCATGGGTGTAGTGACTGGTGCTGTCACTAAGGTTTAGTCAACAAACCGTGCTGCTGAAGCACAAGGAGGAGCAGCAGCCAGCTCCTGGGCTCAGCTGTATTGGTTCAGC
>NW_009600793.1:2239-14554 GCF_000690535.1 Cariama cristata
GGCTCACCAGGGCAGTCAGACATGATTTTTATCACTAAAATCAGCTGTGTGTTCAGATCTGACTATACGCTCTGCCTGACAGCTGCCTAGGAATCGGTTGCTTGCACATAGCTCCTTTCCAGGCCAGAAACACACTTTGACTGGCACCAATAGCAAAAGAGCATTATTAAGTCTATTAAGCCTGAGTTCACAGATTTTATTTTAGAACAGTAACAGATGGCAAATGGTGGCAATACAGCTGCCCGGACTGGGAGAGGATGGATGCTGGTTTGTCATTTCAATGGATACTGGCAGTAATTCACATTTATGTTTATACAGGGCCTTTCCTGTTTCAGAGCACTTTACAAACCAGTTGATAAATAATGGGCTTGCAGTTAACATGGACTGGTAGAGCTTGTCTCTGTGCTTATGTGGCCAGTGTGTGAGGGCAAACATAAGGACATCAGCCTGCACTTCCTGTGCAGCCTGGATGGGAATTAGGCAGCTGCTTAAAATGACATAGTACCACTCTGCAGGGATTTCAGGCAGAAAAGGAGGGTGAACAGCTGGAATTCAGAGAGTGGCACTGGTAGCCAGAGTGTCAAGTGGGAGTTTGGGTACCTCGACTCACTCTCCTATGGCTTCAGGACATTTTCTTTAGACTCTTCCCAAAGACCTGCCATCTCCCGCAAGAAGCTGCCATAGGGAATAGGTAGGCATCAGCCATGCTGTCCTTGCAGAGTCAGACACTGCAGCCAGTGCCACGTGGGCTCAGCTGGCACTGATGGAGGTGCTGAGGCTTCCTCTCATTTGGTGCAAGTTGGAGGGTGGCCCCCAAGGACCTCCTGCCTCTGACACTTGCTCTCCATCAGCCTTGCTGGGATGTGCTGTGAAGGCAGGAGGTGTTCCCAAGCTCATCTTTACCCCAAACATTTGGAAGTGATACAGGGAGGAACAGAGTGTTTAAGTTGATTGGCTTGCTATCTTCCTGCAGGCTATGAGTTTGATGGATATAACAGTTAAATGGCAGGAGTCTGGGGTACATAACCAGAAGGGGTACTTTTTAGCACTTTTTGGGGTATGTATTAAGAGCCAGATGAAGACCACCACTTATTCCTCCTCCATTACTAGCAGATCTAGTTGCCATAATTGCATCCAGGAAAAACATCACACTAACAAGAGCTAAGTTTAGAAATCCAGAAGAATTGCAGCATGGTGGTTTTCCCTCATGCGAAGGGTCAGAACTTCCAGGAAAACACAGGAAGAAGTCATTAAAAGGCACATAAATGAACAGAAAATTGTATTTTTAAAAAGTTGAAAATTGTTGGAGGTAGGTAAAACGTCAACTTTGCATACTTTCCCTTTTCTTTATAATATCTTCAGATCATCATTTTAGAAAGGTGTGCCTAAGATGAGCAGGAGGTGTTAAGATTAATGTGGAATAACAGAGGGAAGCTTGCCAAGCAGTGGTTCTCAGGGATGGTCTAAAAACTTCTTTTTGTTTTTAAAATATCTGAAACTCTGAAAGTGGGGAAGATGCTCTGCACTGGTACCAAAAGAGGACCAATCCTTTTTTAAAGGTCTAGAAGAAGATGTAATTAAAATAATTTGTATTCAGTCGAGAGTGAATGCTCAGCTACCATCTGCATCACACCAAGGGAAAAATCACCTCCTTTACATTGTTTCCAATGTAAGCAATACAAGGAAAGATATGAAATCATGCGAGCAGGGCTGGTCTCTAATTTCCAGCCCATTTCCACAGACCTCTGAGCCCAGATACGACTTGGAATCTGGCTGGCCTTAGCCAAATGAAAGTTATGAATCTCTAGGGTGTAAACAGTGCAAATGATTGCCCTTTGCTGCATTGAATTAGAGCAGCTGAAGGCATGGCTCAAATATGGTTTTGACTGCAATACAATTAAAAGGTTACAACCTAAAAGTAAGTCTAAAATCCAGTAATCAAGCCCTCCACCTGGCAGTGTAAGCAATTCCTTTCTTTAACTATCAGCCGAAATAATATATGGCACGTAACAAAATAACTGTAATTCAAGTTCTGGGGAGCTGGTCCTTTCTCCTTCAGTAAATACTGTGAGGCTTTTTTTCCTCCTCCTGGAAGCAAGTCTTTCTCACAGGTCCAGCAGGAACAGCAGCTTTCACGCAACCGTGGCGATATACTGATGAGATGGGTAATGAAGCTTGGAGTCGTGATGCCAAAGTGATGCCAAAAGGTCTGGTCACGGAAGGGTGCAGGAGGAGGCTGAGAGCTCGCTTTGCAGACTGCCTCCTGCTCTGCCTTGGACTTGCTCCTGCATGGGCACAGGGCTGGCACAAGGCAGGGAGCGGCACTAAGCACCCACAGTTTTCCCGTAGGGAATGGTGCCAGTAAACCAGGTAACAGTTCATAGCCCAGAGCATACTGCTGTTCTCTGGCTTCACGATTGTGCTGAGAGATCCCAGAGGACTTTTGCCAGGAAAAAGCTAAATTATTTGTGAGTTTTATGCTTTTGCCTAGGACCTTCATGGTGTCCTTAAATTGGATATTTCCACGTTCTCTAACCTTACATCCTAAGGATGCTGTGGGCTGGCAATACCTCCTGTGCTGTCTGTTCATTACAGATACAGCTGTATCGTTTTATGCAGCACAGTCAGAATTTGAGACCAGCTGGCAGCCCAACTGCATTGTCTATTTAACTGCAGGAAACCACCCTTTATCCTCCTCTGAATCCTGATGGAGTAATGATAACAGATAATTGATTCAATGCTTTTTCCTTTCTTTTGTTTATTCTTCTCTTTGAACAGACTTCCTAAATATCCAAATAAAATCCTAAATTAAAATTTGTGGATTAATGAATTGAACAACAGATCTTTTTTTTTTTTTCCTCCTGTTGCCTGAATCTCAGGGAGAGTTTCTCTGATTTTTCACTTGTGCACCCCGTCAAACATTTTCAGTTGTCAAAATGGGTAAGTACACACTGGGCTGTTGTACGGGCACGTCAGATGCATCAGTGCTTATCAGAATGCTGAAAAGAGACAACAATTAACAGTCTGGGATTTCTCATGTGCCATTTTGTTGCTGCATATGCTGTGTTCACAGCGCCCTGGAAGCCAAGAGCTTGCATGAAGCAGTGGCGTGGGTCATAGTCCCCTGTAGAAGGGTGGTTCTTAATGCTCTTTGATGGGGTAAACACTTTTCTCCCCAGAGTGATCCTTCAGAGTTTGCCATGTAAGAAATGCTTGTCAGAGTGAGGGCTGCAGGATCAGGATCTCCCAACACCACAGTAGTATTATAGATTACAGCAGTATATGATCAATATGATTGCGCATGCTCCATGGTATCTTTGTGTTATAAAAAGAACAAAATTGGTCTGAAAGTGTTTTCTAGGAGCTGCCACTTAGTTTGCAGAACCGAGCGTGCACTTCATGTCTGCAGACTGGAGGTTACTGAAATACAAGCAAATGCACAGCCAGTGGCAGGTAAAAACAAACAAGAAAAGGAGGCTATCAAAGCTAATAGTCTTGTTGCATGCTGAATAAAGCTTTTATGACTTTATCTTTTTGCTTGGGGCAAACAGTACATTTTGTTTCTGTTTTGCAGTGAGCATAAGCTTTGGAAGGTTAAATAGAGAGTATTAGGTTATGGTAAGTGGTCATCAGAGGCTTGCTTTACAGTCATGGCTTGTTAAATTGTTTACTGAACCTTATTATATATATCTCTCTGAGGTTGAAGTGAATCTTAATTCCAGTTTATCTCCTTGTAAACACGAGCCTGTTGAGTTTTCATAAAACCTGAAAGGACAAGCATAAAGTTTGAGATGCTTTTTATTATAAGCCATAAATAGTAAGGTGTGAGCATGAACATACCAGTCATCTCAATAAACTTTTAGCGTTATGTCATTATGTATCTTAGTATGTTTGTCTCCACATAACTTTTTTTATACCTGCTGTTCTATGACTGTCAGTTATTCTGGCTGCAGCTGGACAGATGCCAGGATCTGATCTCACTGCTGGGAAGAGGTTGGGATAGCGGGGGGACTGCTCATGCAGTGAACCCTCATGACACTCATGTCCATCATGCTCCTGGGTCACCACCTCACCTGCTGGCCCTGAGGCTGTTGTATGTGGTTTTGTTTGCCTCAAAATGCTGTGCTGGACACCAGCTCTTTGGGAGCAACTTGGATGCCTGCAAGGTGGCTGGCAGGAAGGGGCAACCTGGACAGCAAAGCCCTTTTTGCTCCTCAGTTGGAGCTGGACTCCGCCGGGTGAGCAGAAGTTGATACGCAAAACTGTCTTTTTGCTTTTGTGCAATTCCTGTTGCTCAGGATCATTTTGATTTCAGCACTGGGTTTACAGATAACAGTGTTAAGCTCAGGCTGCATTGAGCATCTGTATCTTGTTAACCTGAAGTAAACAGTGCTGTAATATTTCAGCAAGGAGTGTGAGTGTAAGAGAGCTTTATACGAACAAGAGTTTTGGGTGCTTGCTTTGGACATTTTGAGATATAGAAAAATAGCCAATTTTCAGAAAAATATTTTACCTCCTTCCCACCTGCCCCCTTTAACCCTGCTTCCAGGATCAGGATACCTAAAGCACAGGCCATGTGTACTAAAGGACAGCCCACAGCTGCTGTGTGGGAACAGCAGGGAGAGGCTAGAATTCTGCAACCGGAGTTTGTGCACCAAGGGATTTCCAACAGCCTCTTGAGGCAGGCAGGGCCAATGACCCTTGCATTTGTACAGCGATGCTCAGTTAATCTCTGTAGAAGAATGCTGTCCTTTTGTATGAAAGTCAGGTGCTGTTCGGGCAGCCTGCCATTGGAGACCTTTACATCTGTGGTTTATTGATTTGCAGAACTCATTGCAGTATTTCCACATTTCCACTTACTATCAAGTCCTCAGATAACCTGTCTTGGTGGATAATCCAGACGAAATGAGAGGCAGGGTCAGGGAACTAGTGGGATACAGGAGGAGGCTGTTGGAGTGAGCAGAAACAGGATTATAGGAGTATGGGAGGGAGGAGGGGAGCTCAAAGGCAAGACTAGGGCAGAAGATGTTCTGGGATAAATTCCCTTTTGTGTTACTTGCACATGCTTACAATCTGCTCTGCTGCTGGGCTTCAGGTTGTTTTGTGGGGTTTTTTTTTCCAAACAATTTGTGGATTACACTGTGAACAGTGTATCATACCTGTATAATCTATAGCTTTGTGTTGCACCTCTGTAATGTAAAAAGATTTAAAGTTTCTCTGAAAAGGTGGCCAAGTCTGTATTACCAGTACGTTTGTGACAGACTTGCCTTTCTCCACCATTCATGCTTCTTCATGTATGATTCCATAGCTGGAGGACAGAGCACATGAACCAGTTTATACTAAGTAGAAGTTAAAAACAGGACAGAAAATGTGAAAGCTAATAAGGAAACACAGTCACATGCCAACAAAGGGAAAAAGATACATCTGAAAATAGTGTCACAGAAGCAGATAATTTTAAATTTGAGATAAAGTCCTGCTGGTATTATTTATGGGCAGGACTCCTTTGTTTTATAGTGGAAAAATATAAAAAAATACAGTAGTGAAGATCATTGGCAGGAGACTGCTCTTTACCTTCCCTAAAAACCACACGTCAGATGTCTTCCCATTCTGCAATGTTTTGGGGAGTGAGAGTCTGATCTCAACCTACAGAGGACAAGGACACGAGCCTTTGGCCACAGGGCCCGGCACATGGTGGTCTCATAGCAAACCAGGGATTGTGAGGCTGAAGCAATGTTTAACTTGGGTTACTCTTATTTTAATAATTAGCCAGCAGCCAGTTCCCATACTTTGAAGGGCATATTCTGCTTTGGAGGCATGCAACATGCCCCCTCTTTTCAGTACTCGGTTATTAAAAATACACTGATTTTGAGGACTGACTGGCAAGTGGCTATTATATGGGTCTGACCTTCACATTCATCTCACCAGAGGAAAAATAGGAAGTTGACCACATTGCCAAATAAAATGGAAGATGGGTTTGTTTCTGTGAAATAGTACTGAGTGAACCTTTCTGACCTTATTTTCAGGGACCCGACACCCTGCCGGGGCGATAGGCCTTGTAGCTGATAGGAGAGCCAAGACTGCAAGGTGAAGGCACAGAGCAGAGGATGGCAGGTTTGCTCTCCAAGTAAAGGAGGAGATTATTTTTGTCTTGACAAAACTGTCTCATTTTCTCCCTGCTGGAGCAACATGCAATGAAGTGGTGTCAAAATAATACACACAATACTGTGCTCTTGGATTGAATCCAAACTACTAAGTCTGTCCTGTGAATATTATTTTTATAGATCTTTTTTTCCCCTATATTTTTACTTCCTCCCAACTATTCAAGTTAGTGAAGAAAGACTGACAGAGACTGCTCATTTCTCCCAGCAGCTGGCAGTGATGCGAGGCTAATAATTTTCCCTATGATTTTGCTAAGCTTTGGATTAAATCCACTGATGTGCTGTCTCAAGTAGGGAATATCCAGCTTTGTTCTGCTTTGCCTGATTCAGAACTGGGTGTTGAATGTGGCTGTCTTTCATCCCCAGCAAATGCAGAGGCTTGCCCTCTGACCACCTGGGTATATAAATGTGTATCCAAGTGGGACAGGTCCGGTGAAGAAGGAAGGTTGTGGTCCTATCAGTGGAGTCTGCCTCCAACATCCTCTGAAAGTCTCCTGAATTGGGTTGCTGATAACTCTCTGTCTCTGGTTTACTGTCTTGAAAATTGTTTTGGAAAACATTTCCAAATGAAAGGAAATTCTGGTGCTGGGAAGATACTTGCTTTTTGTTAGAAGTGCATATTTTTGGTTGAATGAATAAAAGTTTTGCCTCAGATGAGCAATCCCTCTCTTGCCTGCGCAAGCACTAAGCCTGACCACAAGTGGTTCTGCCCTTGACAGTGGGCATAAATAGAATTAATTATATGGGGACCGGGTTCAGTGACTGCATTGTAAAAAGCTCTAAGTAAGATATTAAATCAGAAAAAAAGCAGCACTGAGGCACAGCAGCCACAGAATTTGTTTGCTGTGGTAAACCTGTGTATGTGAAATCTTCCTCTAAAAAGATTTCAGCACTTCACATGACCTCCGCTAATACTTATTTTTAAATGACGCTTTGTGTCAGCTGTCTCAGCTCCACACTGCCATGGGCTGTTCTCAAGTCTGGACTGTTTTCCAGTCAACGTGAAGTGGACTCCGCTGCCTGATAGCAACTGTTGACTTGTCCTAATAGTTTTTGTTGGCAATAAACATAGCAATGAGCCAATTGCAATGGCAATGCGGCCATGATTTCTGCCAGCCCTTGGGTATATTTTCTAAATACTGAAGCCAGTGACCTAGCTGAACTGAGATCTCAAAGAGTCCTTTCATGGATACTACAGAACAAGACCTCTTTTTAGTGTTTTTTTCATATAATCTGGTGGACAGCAGGATACAAGGGTTTGAAGAGAAGGTGCAGGTGCAATCAGTCAGCTGGGATGTTGCCTTTAACACATAGGGGCATAGGTGTAAATACCTTAAATGTGTTAAACATAGCCTCTACTGGTAGTCTAGTAATATTTTCCTTCCTGGCACTGCAGATACACCTGAAGGTAGCAGAGTTAGAAAAAACAACTACTTTTTCTAGTGTGCTGTCCTCTAGCTGCAATGTTGAGCTCCTCCTGAAAAGACCATTTATGTGGTCATCAAAAAGCTGAATATTGACAGATGTCCTTTTCAACATTATAGCTGGTCTTGTAGTTACACCAGTTCCCAAAAGTCCTCAAGGTCCCTTTCTTAATGCACTCCTCTACTCTGACTGGCAAACTGAACAGAAAGGCTTTTTGCCTACCTAAAAATACACTAGACTGATAAAATGAGTAGTAACTGCTGTTAGGAGGTCACTGGTTGCCTGGGTCATTGGAAGCTGCTCCACACAGTGGAGTTGACAGATGTTGTCCCAAGCAATATGCCATTTTCAATCCAGCAAGGCTTAAATTGTTTTGTATTTGCCCAGATTCTCAACTCTTTTTGTTTTAGAGCCTAAATGATCAACCTGCAGCATATACCCTGCAGAGATGGCTGACAGCAGCTTATTAATCATATTCCTTACCCCCGCCCAGACAGTGTAGGGGTGACTGACCTTCCATATTGCATTGGACAACTTTACTATTAAAGGAAAAGGAAAATATACAAAATAAGATAAGCACATAAAAGATGGCTGCACCATGGCTCCTGGAAGAACACAAGCTCCTTAGCACAGACACTGCAGAAATTCTGGTGAAAATGTACCAGTTCACATGCAAAAGACCAAAAAAGACCTTTCCTGTGCAACTGCTGTCAGTGCAATGAATAAACCACTGAAAACGTAACTGGCCTGCCCCAGTTCTTTGGCCTGTGGTGGATAGAGCTTATGTGAAGTGTGATGTTACAGTAACATCACTGTGTGATGTTACAGAAAGTATTGTGTCCTATATAGTATTTAAAGGAATGAAGTTCTCTGCAGGACAGTGAATGCTGAGTGACTGCCTGGTGACTACAGTTGTGCTGGCTGATTAACAAGGAGAGCAAAATCCTTCTCTCCTACACAACGTAGAGGAATGCAGGAACCTGACCCACAGCTATAGCTGAATTAAGGGTAACGTTTCCAGTTTAGAATTTTCTTAAGAAAGAATATGCAGGTTAATCATGCCTAGTTACTCTCCATTGCTGTCGCTAGTAGAGCAAAGTCTTATTTTCTAGGGTTTCAAATTCCAAATGGAGAGTAGAGTGAAACCCATGAGAAGAGTTAGGCGTAAAGAGGAGTTCTGAGTTGTAAGTTGTCTCTTTGGACCTGTGCTAACCTCTTTCGGTCTCTTCTCCTTTTTTGTAGGCAATATCTTTGTCGTCAGTTTGTCTGTCGCGGACCTTGTAGTTGCGGTTTATCCGTACCCTCTGATCTTGAGTGCCATTTTCCATAACGGATGGACCATGGGAAATGTTCACTGCCAGATAAGTGGGTTCCTGATGGGCTTAAGTGTCATCGGGTCCATTTTCAATATCACGGCGATTGCAATCAACCGCTACTGCTACATATGCCACAGTCTTCGGTACGATAAGCTCTTTAACCTGAAGAACACCTGCTGCTATCTCTGCCTGACTTGGATACTCACAGTGGTGGCAATTGTGCCAAACTTCTTCGTTGGCTCCTTGCAGTATGACCCCCGGATTTACTCCTGCACCTTTGCTCAGACAGTGAGTACATCATACACCATCACAGTGGTGGTGGTTCACTTCATTGTCCCACTGTCCATCGTGACGTTTTGCTACCTACGGATCTGGATTTTGGTGATTCAAGTCAAACACCGGGTGAGACAAGACTGCAAGCAGAAGCTCAGAGCAGCTGACATCCGGAATTTCTTGACTATGTTTGTGGTTTTTGTCCTTTTTGCTGTGTGCTGGGGACCGTTAAACTTTATTGGCCTTGCTGTTTCAATTAATCCTTCAAAAGTGCAGCCACACATTCCAGAATGGCTTTTCGTCCTGAGCTATTTTATGGCCTATTTTAACAGCTGCCTCAATGCTGTGATCTATGGGCTTCTTAACCAGAATTTCCGGAAGGAGTACAAAAGGATACTACTGACACTCCGGACTCCCAGGTTGCTGTTCATTGATGTATCCAAGGGTGGGACAGAAGGGATAAAAAGCAAGCCATCTCCAGCTGTAACGAACAACAACAACCAAGCTGAAATACACTTATGAGTCAGAACAGTACTATTTATTCTGGATTACAGTTGTATATATAATATATAAGAGGCTTTCTATGTGTGCATTTCACAGCTGGTGTTGCTGGGCCCCTCGTGCAAGGAAGGAATCTGCTACCTTTCATGCTTAGCTTATCGCTGCAACATCAAGGCTTTGAGTAAGGATTTTCAGAATGGAAATGACTGATCTTTATATATATATTTTTTAACATGCCATCTTTCACCGTGTGCCTAATTAATAGGTTTGGTTGCTTTTGCCACAAGCATGCCAGTACCCTTGGCAAGGGAGGCATTCAGAGTGCATGGAGAAATGCAGTTGTGCTTGAAATGTGCTTCAAGAGCTGGAAAAATTGCCATGTAATACAAACAAACCTTTCTCCCCTCCCTCTGAATTCTACTTCTTTAGCATTAACATAACCCAAACAATAGCAAATAAAGTGTAAACTGCATGACTTTTTACCTTTTCAGTTAGGTAACAGTATTAGTCAGCAGGCATACATATGGGCATGATGACTTCCACTGTGTGTGTGTTCATTTTTCTTTTTCTTTTCTCTTAAGGTTTAGAAGCTAGCCTGGGCTAGATGTGAGGCAGGCAAAAGCCAGACCCAGTGAGTGTCTGATGCACTCATTTTAATTGAGTATCTACGGATATTAAGTACCCTTGCACTCTCCTTCCCAGGCCATGAGTAAGAGTATAACATATGACATAATCTAATTGCAGGAAGATACTTGGAGGCAGATTCTAATTTAGGCAGTATCCTGTCATGGCCAGCATTCATTCCAAATGTCTTTCAGAAGTGTTGCTACATGAACGTCATTAAAAAGAGGAACATAGCAGAGTCCCGTCTGCTTAATGCAGATGCTGGCTTTTAAGTTCCAGTGGTATTTACACTTACAGACAAAGGGGGAAGGGGCAGGAAAAGTTTGTTCCAAACATCTCTCCTTTTGCCTACCACGTAACATGAATTTTATGGGGAGTAAAAAAAAAGTGGAGAATTTTTTTCCATTTTATTCATGTACAAAGCTGTACTTAATTCATGGAGCTGGGAGAGAAAAGCTACTTAAGCATATTCATGCATCAGTTCTCAGTTAAAGCCTGAACTCCGTTATCTGTGTCATTGGAAACAATGTCTTGAAGTGCTGGGAAGGCCAGTATCACATTAGAAACAAGCACATGGGCAAAGATAAGACTGTTTCTTTAACGGCGTGTGTGTGGGGTGACGGCAACTGTCTGTAAATGTGACTACTTCTTTTTTTCCTTAGCTTCATTGTGAATTCATCTCCTTATGGTTTTAAATGTGTGGATCCTGCTTTGAAACAGTCCTATGAAATCAACAGGTAAAAATTCCCTGGTGCAACTCTACCTTTAAGCTAATAAACCTGGCTTGATGCTGGTGTACTGAGAGGCACAGCGGGAGCTGTGTGATGGAGAGGAGCAGGTCTGAGCCCTGTGGGTCTAATGAGGACAGCAGTCAGCCCTGCTCCTGATCAAAGAGCGCAGGCTTCTCTCTTTAACCATAGTGAGAGCACGACTAGTTCCCAGGACTGAACCCTGAAACAATGAGGACCAGACTTTGCAATAGCATGCAGATGCCTAGAGATGGAGGTATGTAGGATTTGCAAAGACCCCGAGCAGGCTAAGTGCCTAATCCTTAGTGAAGTTAACAAGCCATTTGTGCATTGCTTGCTGAATGTCCCTTCTGCTGATTTTTGCTGGGAAGAGGAGCTGAGAGAAATTAAGCCCCTTTATGAAGTGGGCCAAGAACCATTGCAAGGCACATTGCTTCAACGAGAACTGCAGTGTGCGTGCTGCCACGTGGTGAAGGTTGCTGCAATGCACAGGGGGGTTTCTGCATTTATAGGGCACCCTGGCACTTCACGAAGTTTCAAACTTGAACATCTCAGCCACTTCAGATGGTTATTGTTTTAAAATGCACCGCAGCCAGCCTCCCATAATAGGAATCAAACCGAGTTCTGTTTTGGCCTCTTTATCTGCCTGAGCATGGCCAAATAAAGGTATCTTGACCCTCAGAAATAATGTGGTCCGTTTGCCTTCCAGCAAAACCAGTCCGGATGAATTCACACCATTCCATGCAAACAAAATCATTTCGAGTCAAACTTGGATAAGAAAAGCACCGAGGAATCCATAACTGCAGGGAGTGTTTTTCCTGTCGTGCCAAGGAGATGTCCCGTGTTCTGTGACTAGTCTTCAAAGTCGTTTGCAATTAGCCACAACAGTGTTAGTTAGAATCACATTAGCATATAATTTTAAGCATCTAGCGCCAAGCCAAATATACTCCTTTAAGACAATCATGAAGAATCATGTACAGGTCTGCCAAATATCTCAAATACCCCACAGCTGGGGTTTCATCTTATGGATCCTTGTCTTTTTAACTGAATGTTCCGTGAAGGCAACGTGGTATTTTTTTTCTTTAAGCTTGTATTTGCACTATTTCTTATTCGGGCTCCAAAGTAACAGCCAGCGAGCATTTGAACCAAACCAAGTAAGCCAAAGAGGTCCCGAACAGGCAAGCTGTGGGAGTCTCTGCTAGCACCTGGTAGGAAGGGGAGCAGCAGGAGCATGATAGGGGATCTCCCCAGGACTCGCCGAGAGTCACT
>NW_009600793.1:14585-25579 GCF_000690535.1 Cariama cristata
GCAAAATGATAGGGAGATCTGCTCGTCTTCTGCTGTAGGGTCTGAGCCCGACTCCTGCCCAGGTCTTTGCAGGGGACAGGCTAAGTACCTGCTGCACTGGGGTGGGTCCTGAGCAGCTCCCTGCATGTTCAGACCCCACCACCAGCCTGCAGGGTGAGGATGGGTCTGCGACAGGCACTGTCCCGCTAACAGCACAGAGAGCGTGCCCTAGCACGGCTTGTCCAGAAGTGCTTTGAGTACCCCAGTGTAAGTGAGGGCTGCCCAAGAGTGAGCCCAGAGCTGGGCTGATTCAGCCACCATGGTTGGTTTGAGTCCTGAGCTCAGACCTACTGGATCTGAAGTTTGCAATATGAAACATGAAAAGCAGGGAACATGGCTTCAAACAGAAAACACTGTGCCATTTGCTAGCACTTTGATACAGAGACAGTGCTCGGGATAGATTTTTATACTGACTTCTTTTAAAATTACTCAAGTGGCTCCTTATTTTTATTTTAAGAAATGGTTAACAGGGTACAGAGAGTTTATTTTGTTAACATTTGTTTACAGAAAAAGGGAAGTGTGTCTTAAACTGGGAATCCTGAGCAGTGTCAGAGTTCCCCTGTGGGAATCTAGCTTTAATCCAAATTTGAGCTTTCAAGGAGATCTCACAGCTTAAATCACACTCTGCTAGTTCCACCTGTTGCATACCTGGCCTTAAGTCTCAGAAATAGCATTGAGATCTCCTATAAGCTAGTTTTAAATCACTTGCTCTGAATTTGACCTGGTGGCGTTGAATACCTATTCTAGCCCCACACTCTAAAATTTTCAGAGTGGCCATAAACTTATGGAGAGGCAATATTGCTGTGAAGGAAGATTAATTTCTTGCCACAAAGAAATACTTTTGGATGTTGCTAATGAATGTTGTTTAATCTATTTAAGAAGAATGTAACCAATATATTTATATATAAGTATAAGTTGCATATGCTGTTTCCATTTTATCATTTGATTAAGAATCCTTCAGTATACTTTCCTATTGCTATTTTTGTTTATAAAGTGGATTTGTTCCCTTTACCTGTTAAAACTGTAATAAACCTGCCATTGGACTGCTTATTGATTTTTTTTTTCCACTTGCAGTTATTTTTAATAAATATTTGGAATAACAGCTTGAGTTTTGATGACTCCCAGAAAGCAGATTGAATTGACAAATATAATTGAGTTTAGGCATACCTCAGCTGCCCAGCTCAGACCTGGAAGAGAAAGACCCAGTACATCTGGGACATCTCCTTGGATTCATGTGTTTTTCTTCCACCTGCCCGTGAGCCAGCTGCCTGGTACCCTATGGCCTTCCTCATCAGGGAAGAAACTTTCTCCATACTGCTGCTGATCTCATTGCTGTGTGTCCGTCCAAGGCCCTTTGCCTTTCTTGTGTCTATGTCTATCAATCAGGTGCTATGGAATCAAAGACTGTGCCACATCCATTTCCTTGCCCTACAAACTGCGTTGCAGCTGGGAAGGAAAGCATAGCCAAGCTGTGAATGGGAGGGTATGGGAGCCAGGGTGGTTACAAGTCAGGGCATGAGGTGGCATTTAGGTTGTAGGGGAGGTTTGGGGACAGAGAGAGTCCCCCTGGGCTGGAGGCACAGTGAGGGCTGCCACACACTTGGTCTCCATCGAGGAGCTTTGTGAGGATGAGGACTGCTGTATCCAAGATGTTTTTCTTCCCGCCCTCTCCTCCTGTTTTGGAGCAGATTTTGCTGTATTTGTGCAGTTCTTCAGACAATAGGTTCTGTCCATAGTTTGCTGCAACTTTATTTCCATGCTGGCTTGACTGGAGCTGTTTTTTGGGGAGTCTCAGTGCCACTTCCGAAGAGGGTATGATGGGAATATGGAGGGTGGTCCAGTTGCACCTTGAGCTTTCTATTTGGTTTTTTACACAGACCAAATGCCTTGCTCCTGTTTCCTAACCAGATGCCATGTGTAATCATGATGTTAAGGTAGTAAAGGCTGAGATTATCCATTAAAACAAAAAATTGTTGAACAACCGTGGTGCAGATGTGTTGAATGAACAAGCACTGTTCATTCAATGACATCCTAGAGCAGTACTGCTACTTTTTTTGCTAATCTTTTCCAACAAGGCACTGGACTTCGTCTGCTCCTTCCACAGTAGTCTGCAATGCTCAGTGATGTGACATGCTGAAAGAAGTGTTGCAGATCCCAAAATGTCTGTCCGAGTAGAGCTGCTAGAAAACCCTTGCATGGAGTCGTACCTATTTCCCCCATGTGGAGCTGAATGAATTGAACTGTCAGAAGTGATGCAGTGCTATTTATTTACTTACTTGCCACAAAGTATAGTAGCTGGGAGATAAGATACAGCTATAAAAGACAAGAGGTGCGATAATTCAACACCAGGATAAAATCTCACTCATGGTGACTATTTAGAAATCAATATTTGTTCTAATGTATTTACTTCCAAGCTTATAATTTATAACATGAAGCCAGTCAGTAAAGAGCTGCTGCATATGTATTTAGGATTTTATTGGAAAAATGTAAATTACTGGGCCTAATGCAATATTTCTTACCATAAAAACCCTGAGATAAGAAATGCAGAATGGGTTCTTGCAAGAACTCTACGATGGGATATGCAAATTTTTTCATTGGTGATAAGAACCATAAAATTTGTATCACTCGTGAACTACGTTTATGAATGAAAGCTCCATAATATTGTTAACTGAATTTTCATTTTGTAATACTTGTTTATAATATCCATTATTCATATGCTATAAGTAATGCACTGTACAGCAGAGATAGAATTTGCAGTGTGGGGTCAGTTTCCAGAGCAAACAAGGTATGTCGGAACCATTAAGTGAAATATGTTTCTATGTTTTCTCCCAAGCATCGTCTCCTGATAAGGTTTTTACCTCAAATAATAGCTTCTAAAAGGCCAGGGAAACTTTAATATCTTTTAGATTAGTGGCAATGGCTGTGCAGTCCTGGCTTGCTTAGATTACCTTTTAAATAGACTGAGCCATCAAACCATTTTATAAATCTGTCCAGCTGAAGCACATAATTTATTTTGTATGTAGAATATTTTATAGGTAACACATTTAATAAATTGTCATGTCTTTCCTTCTGCATTGTGCTCCTCCTGTGAGCAAAACTGAATTTCCCTGGAGGCAAGATGCAAAATTGTTTCCTCAACTGTAAGCAGGTTGCTTTGCCTTGAGGTAGGTTTCCCGTAGTTTTGATAAGTGTGTAGGATAGAGGTATTAATGTGGCATCAAAACACAACCATCTCCTGGGTGAAAAATGACAGCCGTTTTGCGATAAAAAAAAAGGCATGAAAAAAAGCACAAAACAATTTGCAGGAAAGAAACTGAAAAAGACATTTGTGGTTGAAATAAGAGAGGAATATTTAGAGGGATTGTATTTACTCAGACTGAGACCTGGCTAGGACAATGAAGTTAACAAACCTGTTTATATAAAAAATGACCCAGGGATTTTTAAAGTGCTGGGGCGCACAGCCAGCGTGGAGGGGGGTGTCTGGCTGCAGGACCTCCCGCGGCACGAACAGAGAAAAAGGCAATACAGCAGGTAAAACTAAAGAAACCCAGAGAAAACCAGAGTGTAGTTCTGAAAATATTAAATGCACAAATGTATTGGTAGTTAATATAAAAGTTTAGTAACATTTTGCTTTTTTTTTTTTTAAATGAAAACCCAGCATTTCCCTTTCTAACACTTTTCACATATTACAAAACACTGTCAGTCAACTTGAATGCTCACTTTTTTATGGGTATTTGTCCTGCAGTCATTGCAGCACCCCAGCTCCCCATGATGTTGGCCTGGCATGGCTGAGGACAAGTAATTTCTTCCAAGCTTCTCCTGTAAGAAGAAATGAGTCAAAAAAAGCAGTTTAGGAGGCTGAGGCACACGCAGCACCACATCAGCTTGTGGTGGAGGCCGGGCCCACGCCATGCTCGTGCTGCTGGCCTGGCTCTTCACACCGTCAGGTGAGGCAGCCGCCATCACAGGAGCCCCTCAATGCCTTGGCGGGATCAACCGAGGAGCCTGCACCTTGAGGAGATGGGGACTCTGCCAATAATTCACAGCCAGATCAGGAATCTTTCTTTCCCTCTTTCCCCCTAGCTGTGATTTAGTTGTAAATAAAACAAGCTGGTTACTGCCAAACGCTCCCAAAAGACTGGTTTGGTTTGGTGGCAGCTTTGGAGGGCCCCGAGCTGCAGGGATGGCGGCCCGTGCACAGGTGGGTTGGGCAGGGACAGGACGGGGCTGATGAGCTGACGAGCTGCTCCTGGGGCCACACCTAGACCCACGAGCTTAAATTGCCCTGGGGCTAGGGTCTTCCTTCCCTAGCAGAGTATAGATGGAAGAAGAGAAAGGTGCTGTGGCCTCCATGTCAGCCCCAGCTGCTGTAAAGGCCCCTGAGGCACCGTGGGGCTTCAGCACTCGGAGGCGGTGCAAAACCAGGCAGTATCCAGTTGCAATGGGGACTGGTGAGACTAAACCATGAGAGATGTCTTGCTGAGGTAAGAGGGGGCCACCCTGCCTCAGGAGCTGATGAGGGAGGGGAAGCTTGCTTTCTTGGTATAATGCTCTTTTTGCTGGGAAGTCAAAACATGTTTTGGAAAGCAGATGTCTCCTGTGGAAAGACAGAGCTGCTTGCTTCTGATAGTTTATGGCTTTCCCTGCCCAGCTGGTGGTGACACAGGAATTAAGGGTGCAACAAGGGGCTTTTTTTTTGCTATAAAACCTGTCCCTGTTGCTGTCCTGCATTGGCAGTGCCCACTACCCAGCCCACATCCACCCTGCGGGTATCTGGCCCCACAGGGCTACTGTGTTTGTGACTGTGCTAATGATACCGAGCCCAGATATACCGAGCTCTGTTTGGACGTGTGGGAAACAATAAATATTTAGGCAATGAGCCAGGTTAAACCCAACTTGGATTGGTCATAACCAAGACATGCATGAAAGTGGTAGCAGGGCCAGAAGAAGTCCTTATCTGCAAGCCTTGAGGGCAACTTCTTCCATGTGAGACTCTCTCCTGCTATGTCCTAGACCAGAAATGAACCTCTTCCTCCCTTCTCTGTCTTCCAAGCAACACTGAGGACTCATCTGTAGGAGCCCTGGTCAGCAGGCCATTGTCTGCGGGCCAATGCTGAAACAGAGGCATAGGCAGGTGAAGGAAAAAGAGCTGCACCTTGGCCTGAAGCCCTTTGGATTCCAGAATAGATCTTATTTATACTGTTCTCCTCATTGTATAGAAACATATATATATATATGCACGCACAGCCTGGGTTTTTCCTAAAGGAATCAATACCTATCATAACTTGTGTTGACTGTATAAAAGTTTTGACTTTATAGTCAAAAGTATTGACTATATAAAAGTTCTGATTTTTCTCCTGGGTACTTCAGAGCAGATGGAAAAAGCAGCAGGTGCTGATAATGTTTTTCTGCCCTTGGGAAAACTTGTCACAGTTACCTGTTTATCTTGTTTATTTTGACATTTTACTGCCTGAAACTGCTCTGTAACATAAAAGCACATGCAGGGCGGTTAGAGGTGAAGTCTTACAGATTCACTTGTACTTGAACAACTGAAAATCAATAAACTACAAGCAACAAAAAGGTCTTTTTTTGTGCATGTGAAAGAAGGCTGGTATTTTTCTTTTTACTGAGGAAATATCAAGGAATTGCAGGGGTTTGCACTTTGTGTATTAGTGAGTGGAGATTGTAAAATGAGCTTTGCTTTAGCTGCCATGCACATGCTTTTCCTTTGCTTTTTCAATAAGCGATGGAAACCTCAGTTTATTTTTGGCATGTTCTCAGGACTGCACAGAAAAAGAATTTGAGGTTTGGTAGTACAGACACTGAAGGGTTCATGTGCTCAGCATGTTTAAAAAGTGATATTTGTAGAAGATGAAAAGCAAGGCAAGTCCTCCTGGCTGGTCTGCATAAGTCCTGCTCTGCAGCAGGGATAGGCACTGCTTAGTGCCTTTGTGCGCCTGGCTCAAAGAGCTCAAAAATGGGGATGCTTCTCCCCTGTTGATCCCACCTGTAGACTGGAGAGATTTGGGCAGGCTTTATTCCAAGAAGGAAATAAAGAGTTTGTTTGTAACTGGGTCCTCGGGCTGACAGGCCGTGTTGTTCCAGATGCCAGACATTTCCCTTGCTCTGTTCTCTGATGCTGAAATTTTGGAAAACAAAGAATAGTTTTTACTGCTCCCATGCTAAGAGGCAGCATCTTGCAAGTGCTTGTAGCTGATTGCTTGCCTTGGAGCATGTTCATGAGTTTGCTGTTTGAGGAATTACTGTTATGTACAAGTGACCTCTTTGAAGGGGCACTGAGATGGGTTAGAACAGCATAGTTAGTGATAATAGCTGGGATAGTAATTGCACAATCTCTCAATCTTCATGCTTTGTGGATTATGGTTATCAGGCTTTTGGGTAAGGAACAAATTGCACCTCTCAAACTGCGCTGTCATCTGGGACTGCAGCATAGAGTACTTATTATAGACTGGGATGGACATGGGGTCGCCTTGTTGTAGCAATTTCTGTAGGTCTTTTCAGTTCTGAATGTTTGTCTGTTGATCTGAAATTCACCTTGTTTGAGCCTTTGAAGTAAAATGAATCCCAAACAACTGTCTGAATTCAGAGGCTTCAGCTGAGAGAGGTATGGCTCACTGTTTAACAGAAATTGATATTAGCTGTTAAACCTCTTAGCTGCTAATTAAATGAACTATTTCTATGTTATGTGTAAAACTATCCATACTTTCACTTTGCAGCCAGATAGAATTTCCTTAAGGCACTGTAGTAACTGCAAAGGGATAGCGGCCGCTCCCTTTTTGGGTTTAGTGAATTATATCACTGTCTTGTACTGATTACTAAATACTTTAATGATATGATTGCTAAATACTTTAATGATATGTCTAGCAGAATTTATTTTTGTTTTGGCAGGGACATTAGGATGATAAATAGCTTGGCAAAGAAGAGTAAATTACAGTTGGGCTCAGAGGTGGTGCTTGAATCTTTAAGTCCATAGTTGCTGTAGTTATTACAAGGATATGTAAAAAGAGCTAGATAACTTTGTATGCAAGTGTATTTGTCAGACTTATTGCGTATCAAACATTGATTTAAACTGCAGTTCCTTTGTTTAATCGATGTGGAAAGGCTCCCTTTTCCCAGCCTCTGTCTCATAGCTTTTTAGTTAGTAGCTGGCATTGACTTTGGTTTTCTATGTTTTGTGTCAACTTGAAGAGTGGATGCTACCTAGGAGTTGAAGCATCCCATCCCATGAAGGGAGTGAGTAGAGGTGACAAGTCAGGAGATCTTGCCTCTGTTCTTGTCTTTTTCTTGTGTTTTGTGACCTTGAAATGGAGCATCTTACAGTTTTTACCTTTGGTACAGAGGTATAGTTAATTATGCTGCAAAGCACTGAGGATGGGACGATTAACATTTATCTAAGGGAATTGCACAGTGATTAAGCCTTAATTTGCTATGTGATTTCTTTCTTTCTCATTAAGCCTGCTGAAGCAGGACTTTTGAAATTAAAATCAAAGCTGAACATCATTCTTGGAAGTGCAGAGGACTGAGTAAGTCAGCTGCAACAAGGCTTCACAGACCCCTGGGGCAAAACCTAGGACTTGGGTACTGGATAATGGGTTATTACACTACTGCAGTCCCCCAAATTTTTTACTGATGTGCTTTTGTGTGTGTGGAAGAAAAAACCCCAAAATATTAAAACCCAAACACCATGTGGCAGAAAACCACTGACAACAAAGAAACAAAGCCAGCTGAGTTTTGATCTGGTCTTCTAGCTCATGATTTCCCCCTGAATGTGGTGTATGAAAGGCAGGAATATGTGCACTTTGCTCTTGATGGTTCATGTGTAGGTTGGATATGGGTTTGCTTGGGAGGATAATAACTTGTCAACAGCAGCTGTGACAACAGGAGGGAGTTATCTTGGCAGGACACTTGGATGTCAAACACTGTGACCAGAAACATCCCTGAGTACCCAAACGGGTTTGTGACTTGCTCAGCCTTGAAAGGAGTAGGATCCTTTTGTCCATAACAGATCAAGTGTTGTAAGAACAGTCAAAAGCAGTGAGGGAGAGACAGACCAGATCTGCATGGCATGTTTGATTTGATTAAATGTGTAATTATTGGTAACACATTAGAGTCCAGTCAAGCTGATTCATAATTCCCCGTGTGATATTTGTGGAATTGTTTTAATGCAGACATAGGACTGGTTTTATTTTGGTTTATTTTGTGTTCATACAATGTGTACTGGCTAATTCTGGTGTATGCAGGCGTTGTATCTTAAATGAGCCAGTTTTCTTGGTGACAATGACTAGCAGTAATGAAACATCACCAGATTTGCTGCAAAACTATTTGGCCATACTGAGTAATTCTCCCTCCAGAGCTTGGGTCATGTGTATGTATTTGTGGATTAAACTCCCACTGTAAGTGTAGTAGGGAGAAAGCTGTAGGACTGACCTTTTTTCTTTGTTTCCCAGCAGAGTGAACAAGACTAATTTCACTGAAAGCTGTGGTTACACTAATATAACACTAATGTAGGAGGAGAACTGGGGCCAATCCAGTATTATTTTTTTATCAGTTAGAAATTAGGACTGTTGGAGCTTTTCTAAGTTATATTAATCGCAACAAAAAATGAAAGTGACAAGTGATTTAATGATACAAGTATAAATAGATAAAAAAACCAATTGTGGATTGCTCCAGGAGTTCATGTGCAGGCAAAATTAACAATATCCATGACGTTTGGAGGGGAAAAAAGTAATGTGTTCAGCTGGCAGGGGGCTAGGGATTTAGCTGGAGTTGGCATGCAGAAACAGCAGCCCTTTTAAGAAAGCAACGAAGGAGTTGTAGTCTGTGTGAGGCTGGAGGTCAGTTTGACTCACTATACTGATTCCTTCTGGTATTAAAAATTCATTTCTGTACTCTACAAAGCTACATCATGTCTGAATTGAATATCCTTTAATGGATGGCTGTATTTGGAGAGAGAAATCAGAGATACTGCAGTAATGTATATGTATATAAACATACACAAGTAATATTGTTACTGCTGGAGACTTTAAATTTGAAGAAATTAAGCAGGTTGTGTGAACTAGTCAGTGATATGTTCATGCAGAAAATGTGTATTTTAAGCTAGAGTGAAAGCCTGTCAAAAGTGAAGCATAATAACTTGTGCTCTTGACAAGAATATTTTATCATTTAGAATAGAATCGTTTAGGTTGGAAAAGACCTTTAAGATAGAGTCCAACCATTAACCTAGTACTGCCGAGTTCACCACTAAACCTTATCCCTAGGCACCGCATCTACATGTCTTTTAAATACCTCCAGGGATGGTGACTCAACCGATTCCCTGGGCAGCCTGTTCCAATGCTTGACAACCCTTTTGGCAAAGAAATTTTTCCTAATATCTAAACCTCTCCTGGCGCAACTTGAGGCCATTTCCTCTTGTCCTATTGCTTGTTACCAGAGAAGAGACCAACCCCCACCAGGCTACACCCTCCTTTCAGGTCATTGCAGAGGGCCATCAGGTCTCCCCTCAGCTTCCTTTTCTCCAGGCTGAACACCCCCAGCTTCCTCAGCCACTCCGCATCAGACTTGTGCTCCAGACCCTTCACCACCTTTGTTGCCCTTCTCTGGACTCGTTCCAGCACCTCAAGGTCTGTCTTGTAGTGAGGGGCCCAAAACTGAACACAGTACTCGAGGTGTGGCCTCACCAGTGGCAAGTACAGAAGGATGATCACTTCCCCAGTCCTGCTAGTCACACTATTGCTGATACAAACCAGGATGCTATTGGCCTTCTTGGCAGGGTGGGAGTCAGTCTCTTCTCCCGAGTAACAAGTGATAGGACAAAAGGAAATGGCCTCAAGTTGCACCAGGGGAGATTCAGATTGGATATTAGGAGCAATTTATTCACCAGAAGGGTTGTCAGGCACTGGAACAGGCTGCCCAGGGAGGTGGTTGAGTCACTGGAGGCATTTAAAAGGCATGTAGATGTCATGCTTAGGGATGTGGTTTAGTGGTGGTGTTGGCCATGCTAGGTTTATGTTTGACTCAATGATCTTAAAGGTACTTTCAAACCTAAATGATTCTATGAACAGTGATTGCTCTGAGGGCTCCCTGGTCATGGGATCTACATGCTTCATCAGTCCAGACCTCTGCGGTCACTTGTGGCAGGAGCACCATCACTCTGGCTTGGGACTGATGGCTTGACCTGTGGGATGCCCTTCTGCCACAGAGTCCTTTGCAGTGCACAGCACTGCTTGGGAAAGTCTGTGGAAGAGGTTTTGGTAGTCAGCCAAACCCTGGTCAGTGCTCATCTGATGATTATTTTTAGGTCTTTTCTTGTCAGGGGAAAATATGCTTGGGAGTCTAGCGATAGGAAATGGGGACTAAGGAGTCTGGAGAAGACTGAAATGTGCCAGGATTACTGCTCCAGTCTTTCTTTGTCTCCGCTTCTGTCCCACTGGCTGTATCTGGCCAGCTCCAGACTGAGAGGGTACCTGGCGCATAAGTGACCAGGTGACTCTGTCGTGGGACCTCAGCAAAGCTGAGTGCAAGACAAGTTAAGAAATACCAAGCAGGTATTTGCAGTGAGGAAGTGAAAAATTGCGTTTATCGATTACTTTTTAAGGTGAATCAATCTTAAAAAGAAGAGCCCAAACCATTCTTTTTATTATAATGTTATTAAGACTTAACTTGGGCAAACTGCCATTATAGCAATTACTGTACTTTGGTGTTCTTAAGGCTGTCTATTAGAGTTAAGAGGTGAAACCATTTGTTATTTTCTCTATATACAAATAATATAAATTATAGGTCCTGTAACATTCAGATAGGCTAGACTCTTCAAAGATCAGAAGTTCAATTATTCATGCTCTGTATTAAAATCAATATTTCATGGTGAAGAAGCATTTACATGAGCCTGGTGTGATTTTTTTTTTAAGCCTCCTTTATTTTGTGTTGATTTAGGGAAA
>NW_009600793.1:25610-30858 GCF_000690535.1 Cariama cristata
TTAACTCTGGAAACAGACCTATAGGCTGATAGCATGGAGTTGATTCATGTGAAGCTGTTCTGTACAGTTAGAGCTTTAAAACAAGGCGATGGGACCATGCAGTGCTTGATCCTCATCATGGTGCAGATTCCTCCTGTAAGCTCTTGAGACACGATGGGAAGTATTGCTGTTAACTTAGCAGGAAGCTGGAGCAGATCCCATCCTGGGTGATGTTCAACTCAGCACTTCAGTTTTGAGGTATTTGTGCACACAACTACAAATAATGTAAGTGCCCCGGGGGGAGCTTCACTGAAATACAGGTCACAGAGCCCAGCAATGTTATTCGGAGGCCTTGCCTTGTTAATCTTTGGGGTCTAATCTTGGAGGGTTGCATGATCCCATCTGACAAATGAGATGGAGGTGGTTGCTCTGGCCATGTGTGAAAGATGCTTAATGGTCCCCATCGTGGCTCTACTGTGTTCAAACTTATAGGCCTATATTTGAATTGAAGTAGTTTATTCTAGCTCTGGGGAGGAGAGATTTAAATCCCTGAAGTAGCCTGAATTCCTCTGTTGGTGAACACCATAATAAAATCTAGATAAAGGGAAAGAAAAAGGCAGGAGGCATAAAACCTGGTGATTTCTACAGGGGCAAGGTCCATTGAGGTAGGCAGAGAGGATTTGTGGGGTTTTAGCCCTGCAAGCTCACTGAGTATGTCTTCCCTCTGGCATGCCATGGTCCTAACACAACCAGATGTTGAGGGGAGAGGTGGTGGCAGAATGGGAAGCTGTGCCAAAACACTGTCTCTTCCACTGAAACACTCCAGCCTTTCTATTAACCCAAACGCTTCCATTTCTTGTGAGTTACCTTTCTTGTCTGCAGTCTTCTCCCTGTTGTATCAAGGGGGAAAAAAAACAAGTTGCTTTTTGGCTAATCTGATTCCGATCAGGTCACAGCTATTCAAAAAACAAAACCTAAACAAAATGAATCCCCTTTCTGAAATCTCTTCATGGCATGGTTCAGCTTTGATTTTGGTGATTTATTAGAGCAGCAGTGTTCACACTGCTGTAATCAAAGGCCAGTTGGTACTTCAATACAGACCTTGATTCCCAAGAGTCTTGTAACTTTCCTGTAAAACAAGTAAAATAGCTGTTGTCCTGCTAAACTGAGGAATTGCCTTAAATATTCATGCCTTCTCCTTTTTCCTCTCCCTTGCCTTCAAGCCCTTCCTCAACACTCCTCCTGAAATTTATGTGTACTACAAGCAAGCAAACAATTGATGTTGGCAACCAGAATGTACAAGAGGCCACCCTGGTCATGGAGGATCCTGTCTGTGTCCCCACCACACATAATTGCAGCCAGCTATGTCACACAAACTATTGTAAGCAGAACAAACTGTCTTAAAACCAGAAAGGATGTTCCCTTTCCAGCTCCCAGAAGGCTGTTCTAGTGCCTGTCTTAGTTTCCAGTTAAAATGGAGACTTGCCTGCCTATGTCAATGTTTTTGTTGCACTATTCTTCATCTTAGGTAGCTTTTTCCCATCTTCAATGTGTTTATCTCTCTGCTGTGTTTCAGTAAATTTGCTATGTCTGTCATTATTCATGCCTTGGTTAATGCTGTCAGGTTCTGTTTCCAGGTCAGGTAATGCCAGCAGTGTAAAAGAGGAGGAATGAAGCCCTTGTGCTGTGTGCAGCTCTACCTCCCTGCAGCTGTGGGGAGCCTTGCTTGGAGCGATGTCCCTTCCTGCCTTTGGGAAGAGATGAGGGAGAGGAGGGGAATACACACTGCTGGAAATGTGGCCTGTTTCTGTTCTGCAGAGCTGCCCTGTGTGTTTCATCCAGTTTTAAAAGCATCAGTGATGTCTAAACAAATTATGGTCAGTGGAAAAACAGTCCAAACCCAACTGCAACCTTGAATATTGCTCTAGGACTGAAAATGGCTCCCACCCTTGGAGTCTTTTCCTGCTGTAAGAGCTGGGAGGCTTCTCAAAGGGTTGGAGAAGTCCTGTGAAGAAACTCCAAGTGTGCTTTGATGGCAATGCTCCTCGATGCTCTGCATCATTCTTGCTTTCAGCAATGCTCTGCAGTGTCAGAAATGGCACTAAACAAAATAATTGGCACTTGCAGATGGGTTTGCCCTGACTTGAACACTTCGCCTCTAATTTTGGTCAAGTTAAATGCTTAAAAAAAACCCACAAAAAACCCCCAACCAAACAAAAAACAAACCCTGATGTCAGCTTGCTTCAGAGTCAATTGAAATGTCTATGTCTAATAACTTTAAAAAAATGCTTTTATTGCTATTGGTGTCCCTTGAGGTATAACTGTATATAATACTAACTGACTACAGCAGGAGATATGAAGCAAATATGCTCTGGAGAATCTGTACTTTTGTATCAGTTTTCCATTTGTTAGCTGCTGCTGATACTGCTTTCTTCGCATATTTATCTTGAGTCACTACATCCTGTTATTTGAAAGAGGGACTGATTCTGGTGGTGTTCTTGCAGCAGTGTCCAGTATGATTACGCTTGAACTCAGCTGCAAGTCTTGCGCTCTGTTCCATTGCTAGTACTAATTGATGTCAGTTTTCATTTTGTGAATCCCTGGCTGTTTGGATGTGTTTGTTTATACACAAATGTACAGAATGCCTGTCAAAAGCATCATGTCACTGGTGTCTGTGGGAAGCACTGGGATCTCCTGTGAAGGATCTTAATTAGTTGTGCCTTTCATGTTGACATCCTAAGTTCTAGGCTCGAGTTATGTATTAGACTTTTTCCTCTTGTTTGTCAAAACAGAACAACTTCTTCAGAGCAGAACATAATGCAAATGTTAATTAAAACTGACAAGTCAAATTGATGTTGCCTATTTCAATCAGAAAGAAAAGACTGGCTAGCAAAAATCCGTTCTGCCCTTGTTGAAGCTGACTGAAACTGGATTACTGAAACCTATGGGCACAGAGTGAAGACCTCTGTTCTGCTTTTGCTGTTTTCTTGAGGCAGGAGGCAGCCATCCCACGACTTCAGAGAGCGGAGCTGTTGCCCATGGGGGATTGACAGCAATCCCACCCTCCAAGCTTGCTTTCAAAGCTGCTGTGCTTGGCAAGAGATGGCTTGGAGGTGTCTGCTGGCAGACTGTCTTTGGCCAGATGTGATCCCACAAGCTGATCTCTGCAGATTGCACATGTAAGTGTTGAGACTGGTAGTCATCAGCTCTGTCTCTCGAGTGCTCTAGGGATTGCTCAGAGGAGCTCCTTGGTTTGAGCCTCACAGTTTGTAGATACATGAACATTGCCTATGTCAGTACAGGCAGAGCAGTGAAATGAGCCTCTTTCAGTTGCTGTTTGGCAGGGGAATAAAACAGGTGCTGCCCACAGAGTACTGGCTGTTGTCATAGCTGACAGGAGTGTGGGAGCCCTCTTTGTGTAGCAGGGAGTTTGGATGGCTGATAATTACTTTTCCTCCCTCCTTGAGAGGCAGAAGGTGGTGCAGGCATCTAATTATCATAAAAACCTAAGGAGTTTTTCAGTTTGGATCTGGTTTTCTTCCATCACAGAACACTACATAATTTCTAGTGCATCCTGGTATTGTGCTGATGGTGTACTGCTGCCGAACGGCCCAATAAGAAGTAAATGCCTACACTTATTTGAGGTGCATTTACCTGATGGTGAGACATCTAGATGCTAAGCAGAAAATTATTTCCTGTGTGGATAGCTATCTTGTCTTCAGTGCAACCTTGGCATGCGTCTACCTTTTTATAAATATGAGAATATATTAGATATACTCTGATCATGTCTTAAAAGAACATTTGTGGTATGATTGCCTTGTATTCCCTTTCAGTCTGTATGCACTGCTAATGATAGCTACTATTTATATATTTCTTTTTTTTCCATATCTTGGAAGACTTTTGCACTGCTCTCCAAAAGCCTGGTTCTTTCTCAGGGCCATCACTCTTTAAGCCACCCTTGGGACCCATCACTGTGTCAGCTTCAGTGCCTAGCGAGTTGCTGAGTGCTGGAATGTTCCCCAGGTCAATGGGTTTGTGTTTTTCTTATTCTACTCCCAGCGCTATTTGCCTGAGAAGTAAAGGCTGCTAGGAAAGCAAGCCATTGCCTCTTACTTCCTCCAAATCAAACTGTCTTATTGGTGTGATAGAATATTACTCAGTAAAAACTTATTGCTTTTCTTTGGCTTTTGGTTTTTTAATGGCTTTAAAAAATTAAAAATAAAAATCCTTCTTTCTTCCTGAACCCTTGTAGCTTATTCTGGTTTCTGAAATGAGTTGGATGTCTGTAGCTTGAGAATGAACTTCAGACAAATATCTGAGCAACTTTTTAAACAAGATTCATACTTGTTGGCTAAAAGTAAAGCACTTGTAAACAAACCTTTCAGAGCACAAAACACTTGAGAGAAGCTCCATGACACTCCAGGGAAGCAGGCTGGTATAATCCATTTTGATGGATGAGACTTGGAGGGCATTACTGGGGCAATCTGCTGAAGCCAAATAATGGCTCCCATTTTTTTTGGTGTCTGGGCTTCTGCGGTGTGAACAGAATATCTGTGTTTTACAAATGAGGAATTAAGGCCACATGCAGGGCTGTGCTGGTGCCAGCTGCAGTTCCTAAAGTTTAGATCTGGAATGGTGAAATGTGCCGCAATAAGGCGTGTGGGAAATCGGATGTCTCTAAATGCAAAGTGGTGCTCAGGAACCTGGCTAAAGTGAGACTGTGGGAGGCACTGGGAATGCTGCAATCTGCGATCTTCTCTGTAGAAGTCAACTCCCCGCTCTGCAGTTGCAGAAGGAGCCCTCTGCCCAGCACATGAGGCCTCTCTTGTTGTGCAGCAGGCACCATAGCTGCTGCCCAGAGCAAATCCCAGGCCGTGCTGGTGGGTCACTGCTGTTGCTACCACTTAAGCTACCTGTGTGGAACACTGTCAGGGCTGTGAAACACCAGAACTGAAGTATCTGAAGTCAGCCAGCATGAATCCACATCTTGCCTCTTGAGACACAGCAGTGAAATTCAGAAAGAGGTGGCTATGTGCTTAATAACACATCCCTTCGAGCATACCCATGATGCTACAGCTGAGCCTCATGGGGTAAGATATTCTGGTAAGAGGCACTGCGGAGCAGTAAGAAGAGCAAATGGCTCTGAGCTCTGGAACATACGTTAACAGATCAATGGCTTTGTAAGGATCTTCCCAATGGCCTAGGTTCATACCAGACAAACTGCTCCAGCAGCAGTAGGAGATCAGACTGTTGAATACAGAGCTGAGGA
>NW_009600793.1:30889-48646 GCF_000690535.1 Cariama cristata
AAAAAATCCTGCTTAAAATGTAGTCTTTGTAACCCTTAGGGAGCTGATTCAGTCCTAAGTGAAGCTACCTGTGACTTGGACCCTTTCCAGGGAATCACAGTAGTACAACAAATGTACTAGAATTTGTGCTGCTCTTCACCAAGAGATTGGTGATATCAATCTGTAATCATTGGTAAAGACCTGATCCTTACTTAGTGGAAAACCTTTTTCTGGTGACAGGACAGCTTTATAGAATCATTATGGTTGGAAGAGACCTCAAAGATCATCAAGTCCAACCTTGCTGCTTTACATTTTGAAACAGGTGAGCACAGAGCTGAGGGAGTTATCTGGGTACTTCCAAATTTCCATACATGTTTTCCCAGTTTCAGCAAGGGGGAAAAAACTGCTACCAAAGAGTGAAAAGCTTTTAAGGGTGTGATGTGAGCCTGCACTACCATAACAATTAATATTGCATTAAAACCAACTGGCAAAAAACCTGTTTGAGTAAGAGTGAAATCTGAAGTGAAAGTTATGACAAAAATTCTATCCTTGCAGTATCATCTGGGTTGGAGCTAGGGTAAGGGAGACAGTAGGGACTGGTTTCCCCGCACATGACACAAGGTTGGGCGCTCTCTGGCCTGAGCAAGCAAATAAGTGGAACTGTTGGCAAGGACAGTCGGTGGGTTTGACAGAGGGACATGCTGCTGTGTCAGAGGCAGGGCAGGCTGGGGTCAGGCTGCTGCAGGGTCTGGCTGGCTTTCCAACAAGCTGCTTGTCCCTGCTGACTGCCTCCAGTGCAACCGTGACCTGTGGGGAGCTGAACGCTTCTGCACCAAAAACATAGTAATGTAAAATCTGGATGTTAACCACAGTAATGGCTTGTCAGCTGCAGGATGCTGTGAGCGTGCAGCTCTCCCTAGAGTTGCAGTGCATTTCTGGAGAATAACTGAATAACATCTCTTGGCAGTGAGAAGGCAGCTTTAATGCAAAGAAGGCTTCATAGCTGAGGGCAGCATAGGCTGCCAAGGGGACTGGATGCCTTTAGGCCCCTGAGTGCTAGAGCTAGTGTCTGGGCTTGATGGAACCACTGTTTTGTTCTGACACAACTTTTTTCCAATCTCTTACCCCCATCGTGGCAGTGTAATCCAGTCAAGTCATGCTAGGATGCAGACAGGTATGTCTGAAGCTGCAGTTACTGACTGCTTTATTCTGAATGAGTACAGGCAAGCATCCCGTGAGCTGTAACAGAATGCTCAATGTGTATCTTAGCTTGCTAGTTTAAGCAACCTCAGTAAAAGTAACTGGAAGATGCTCTTAAGACGTAGGAAAAACTGTCTTTTTTCCATGGAAGTGCAGATAAGAGCATTATTCCTTGGCTCAATTTCCTAATCTCTGAAATTCTGAATTATTGTTGTTCCTGAAAACTGCATACAGTTCCTGAAGATCTACTTTCTGTTGAGAGGAGCTCAGCCCATGTACAATCACCCTCTTTTTTTTCTTTTTTTGCCAAAGTAGTACTGGCATCTTGGTTAAGACCTTGGTTTGTGTCTGGATGAAGCAAGGAATCTATCTACCAGACGCAGAAAAGATCTGTTCTAATATGTGTTCAGCATGCCAGTCACAAAGCAGATGGAAATCACATAGCTTATTTAACTGCATTGAGTAAAGCGCAGTTAAATTGCCAAAATACATGCCCAGTTTTGCAGTTCATGCAATTTTCAAGGTTAATATTTCTGCTGGTGTTGCATTTGATTAGTAAAGGTAGCGAAGCAAAGACTGACAGATTATTAAAACAGAAAATGTTGCAGGTTTAGATAATTTGCAAGTAATACTGGAGATCTGAGACTACCGAACTGCTGCTGTTTTAAATCATTGTTTTATAAACAGCTTAGCGGGGTTACATGTGCAAATAGCCAAGATAATAAAAATTTTGTATAGTGATGTCTTCTAGAGGTGAAGGTGTGTAGTTATAATGTGGGTGGGATACTGTTGTTTTCTAACTACTATTCGATTACAGACTTTCTGATTTTTCTCTTCACACTAGCTACTGCTTTTCTTGCTGTCTGGTGTTTTTTTCTGGAAGATATCTCAAGCTTTCATTCTGTAACAGCTCAAATCATGTTCAAAGTAGAGTATTGTTAATAAAACACCAGGGTTATGTCTTTCTGAAGGCAGATATTGAAAGTTCAAAACTAGAATACACAAACAGACACCAGCAATATTTGAACCTAAAATCTGGTATCAGTTTAGATTATGGCTTTAGTGCTGATAATCTCTCATAAATGTCAAATGGGGAGTCCCTGAGCGTAGTTTTGTTTTAACTTTAGATGAAGGAAGGGACAGAATTGTCTGGAAATGGAGAGCTTAAACGTTTAAGGTCAGTTCACATGTAGGTTTTTGAAGCGAGAAGCATTCAAGATCTTATTTCTGCTCATCTCTACAAGTGCTACACAAGTGAAAGCCCACTTTGCTATGTTAGACTGAGAAAGGTTCTTTGGCAACTGGTGTTGGCAGTTGCTGAGGCCCTTGGTACTACAGCAGAAGCTGTTGTAGTCTAAGAAACAGTTCTCTCCTGAGCTGTTCAGCACTGGGGTGCTCCTTCCACATGGTCCTCTGGTCAGTCGAGCAATCCTAACAGCTTGACCTCATTTCTGGACTTAGATCAAGGGTGGGTTTTGTTTTGCCCTCTGAATGCCTGAATTACGTCAATGGCTTGGATTTAATTGAAAACTTAGGAAGGAAATGGAGCAGTAGCAAGGGGGAAGGCAGTTGAAAAATAAAGATATGGCTGAGGGTCAGTGAGATATAGAAATAGTCAACATAATATTTTTGAGAAATGCTATTAATGCTAGAAAGCTGTGTCTAAATGCAAGCTACATTGACCCATCATACTTAACCCCTGAATCACTCAGTGAAGGAGGACACTTTGTGTTCACTTGCATGCTGCACAGCTAGTTCATGGATATTTGATTTAGAAGTGGTGGTTTAAAGGCTGCCTTGTGCTCAAGTTGGGCTCAGCAGGGAAAGATCATGCCCTAGTGTTTCAAAAATGAGATTAGTGTAAATCTAAGTGACACATTTTGTTGTTCTATTTTTATTTTTTCCCCCCTTGGTTCCTCTACAAGGTATTTAAACATCAGGAAGTAACTTGGTTTTTCTTACAGAAATTTTCAGCACAGACAGTCGTTTCTGTTGCAGGGGAGATAAACGTTATTTCAGTCAGCTCTGCACTTGAATGTCATAAACATGCAATACCTTTCTCCATTGCCTGGAATTTTTCAGGATCTCTTTCTGCAGAGTACACATGATTGTGTGGTAGAATGAGTGTCTATAGACTAAACGACTCTTCTATAACAATAACAGGAGCAGAACTTGTAAGGTGAATGCCTTGTAGGGTACATCTATTGCATGTTTGCATCCTGGCATCGCACGTCAGACACAGGGTTGAATTAGTTAACCTGAAGAAAGTAGTGTAAAAATTCTCTTTCCTCTGGGACCATGGAGGAGGAGGCTGAACATCTTGCACAAGGTCACCTACAAACTGTTGAGGGCTCTGACCTGACTGAGACCATGGGATTGCATATTGGGTGTCTGAGCTAATTAAATCTGGCTCAGGAAGTCTGCATAAAGTTTTCCTCAGATACTTCTGAACAAGGTGTGGGCTTCTTGGCTTGAGATGTCCCTGAGCAGTTTTTGGTGCAGCTGGGAGCATGATTTGGTCCACAAGTGAAAGAAGTCTTGTCTTTTCTCCCTTTCTTCCCTTCAGTGATAGTTATGCTTTTGATTTGCAAGGTTTAATCCTTAGGGAAGCCTTGAGGAGACACTTTGCTGAGTGCTCAGAGGCTGGAAAATGCCTTTGCTTCCAGGTGTGGACCTGGCTTCATTGTGATGGAGGGATTCAGCTGAGAGAGAAGAGAAAGGCAGCTACTGGCTGTGTACACGGAAGGAGAGGCAGGCATTGTGTTGGCTTTTCCTGAGCAACTTCTCTGTGGAGTTTGCCCTGATTTCAACCCAAAATAGCCAGAAAAAAGCATAGCAGCAGAGATGGACCCCTACTGAAGGCTTTTAACTGCTTATGGTAGCTAATGGCACTGGTACGGCTGTGCTTGTTGTTGGCCAACAGCATCCACAACCCCAGCAAATCCTGCCTAGGTCTCAGCTAAAGATCCTGGTGCTGTTTTCAAGACCTGGAATCTGAACCCCTGCCTTGCTGACAGGAAAAAATGGCCATGGAAACAAACCAAAAGGTGTGGATGGGAGAGTGTAAAAGAAATCTCCTGAGCCTGACACTTGGGGAATATATAAGGGTTGTTTTCTGCAAGGTACAGGCTGTCTTGTTTTGAGACCGATTAAGTAAAAGATCCTTGTGTTCTACTGAAATGCAGCTAAGGGTCAGACTTGGTAGGAATTGGTTGGCTGGGTTACTGAGGCTATCACCATCTTTTAATTGTGGTTCAAAGTTTTTGGACAAACTTTCTGCAAATTAATTCTCTGCAGCTTCACCACAAGAGGTTGGAAGTTCAGAGAGTGGCCTGGTCTCCTGGTCTGTTCCTTAAAAATTATCAAAGAAATACAATCAAAGCTTGATTCAATTTTCTCCCATTTGGCTCTACTGGTTCTTTCCCTGGGCTCAACCAGAGACCAGCAGTTATGGAGATGGAGATTAGTGGTGATCAATCTAATTCAGTGGTTGACACATTTCCAGTGAACTCAAATAGACTATAGTTAATCTAGTTTTCAACCATGCTTGTGCTGTGAGTGCAAGTTAAAATTTGCTTTATATTCCTTTTACCAGATGGCCTTACAGCTAAAAGTATCTGAGTGGGAGGAAGGAGATCTGGCGTTAGCCTGTAGTTTTGCTACAGCTTCTCTGTCTTGTCTTGGCACGGTTCTGCAAGGAATTCTCCCCAATACAGTGACTTAAAAGCCTATTCTTTTCACATTTCTTTTGGAGTAAGAGGAGCACACTCAGTTACCACAGCTTAGCCTGTGTGGAGTAACTCTGCTCTGTTTGGACCACAGCAAAGCACAGAGCTGATGTAGCGTAACCACAAAGCAGCTGGTGGGCCCTCTCAAAAGAGGGCTTCCTTGCTTAAGTTTTACTTAGCAATAAGGGAGAGGAAAGATCGTGGGTGTGTAAACCCAGTCCCATGGACACAGCTGTGGTGGCCACGCAGTGTTCCTCTGCTGTAACCTACAGAAATGTCGCTTTACTAGCTGAGGTTCCCAAAGTTAATTGTGTGCAACACAGTATATGGGCTTGTGGGATGAAGAAGCAAGGTCCTTAAATTAAAACACTGTTTCACTGGGGAAAGCTGTGCTAGGAGCACAAACTTGCATAGGAGCGTGAACTGTGTCACAGGAGAAGTGAACATTTCTCAGCTTTTATGGGTGCCTGCACCTTAGGGAAATGGTTGCATCAGAGCACTGACTGCCAAGTAGGTTTTGTAAATCTGGTGGTGTTTTTCAGTGCTTTCAAGGCCTCTTTTGAACCCAGAGTCCTCTGTCTACTTAACCCACAATAATTACAGGAGCTGTGTATTGTGACAGGCCAGGTGATGCTTCTATTCCTGATGCTTTGTCAGCCACTGAAACAATGAAATGATAAAGCTTTACTAAACTCATCAAAGGGAAATGCACTTTAAGTTGTGGCCATTGAATGGTTTAGGTGCCTTTTCTGTCCCATCTGGTTTCCTGTCAAGTTTGGCATTGGGGGAGTTTCAGTACGTGTGACCTGTAGCAGCCCTTGGCTTGATTTGGTGCTGCTCCCCAGTGCTGCCTCCTGCCAGACCCTGCCACGTCTTGCCCAGCAGTGGCTTGGCTCTGCTCTTCATGCTGTTCTGTGCTCCCTGAATGGTGACAGCAGCACACCCTGATACATCGCCGCAGACTTTGGCAGGAGCACAGGCTATTGGGGGTGTGCTCTGTTCCCTCCACCAGCCTGCACTGCAAAAGCAAGCTTGAGCTGAGGGGTTGGGGTGTCCCTGAGCAGCTGGTGCTGCCTTGTCCTTCTCTTGGTTGTGGGACCTGCTTCGGGAAGTGGACCAGTAACTTGGGGAAAGGTTGGGAGAGCTCAGCTGTGGTGGGGTCTGGAGCAGAGAAGATGATTTTTGGAGGAGGCTGGGCAGAAAAGCAATGACTTATTTTTCTCTACTAGTTTTGAAGTTTGAGCTAATGAACAGTGTCTTGATGGGAGGCTTACAAACAGGCTTGGGCAAAGGACTGAACTTTTTTGCATGGGTTGAGGGAACTTCCTAGGGTCTATGGCTTTTATATTCTAGACACTTTTTGGCCTGACCACACCATGCTTACGACTACTTGAAGCTCAAAGTGCAGATGGCAGTGGCAGCTATGTACTTCTGACATAGGAAAGTGTCCTGGAGGAAAACTTGATCTTTCTAAAAATGTGCTGCTCGCAGGGATGGGGCAGGGGCAGAGCCGAGTCCACAGGTGGGGTGCGGGGAAGCCCAGTGTGTGCTGCAGTAAGGAAAGGAATCCCTTTGGGGGTGTGCGGGTGGCCCGGGACCACTATGTCAGGAGGGGCTGCAGTTTGCAAAAGGGAAGCTGAACTGCAGAAAGCATGTAACAACGATGTCCTTGCTTCAGAATTTGTGGTACTTGGTGGGCACAGGAGCAGAGGAGAGGCAGGGAGGGCACGGGGTTGGTGGTACAGGGTGACTTGCAGCATGTACGTCTATTTAAGAAAAAATGACCATTTGAGGCCAGGGGATAAGATGCGTGGGACCACACCATGTGCGCAGCACAGGGTGTCCCTCTGCTTGTAAGGGGAGTTTGTTCTGTTGCACTTGATTCTGCATCAGATGAAGCTTCTCTGCAGGTTTTACTGCAGGGCTAGTAGGTGAATATTTTTCAGTACCTGTAGTCTCAGATAAACCTAGGGTTAACATCTCTGATGATCAGGATGCTACGGAGTTCTGTGCCTCACTGAGTGTGCAATTAACCACACAAAACTAACTAAAATGCAAATAGCCATGAAGGCTGTACAGGTGACGAAATGCTGATGTGTGCCACTAGTAAGAGTGGACATATGAAGATTTTCTTGCTTTTCTTTCCTCTTTGCTCTTCTTTACTTTCTGTATTTCCAAGGGCAATCAACCAGAAATGAGGTATCGAAAGGATGTTTCATTTAGACTTTATTTTTTCATCCTTTTGTGTGCAAGTCCCTGGAATTGGTTCACAGCACTGCAGGTGACAGATTAAGTCTCTAGAATATCTAAACTACACTTATAAAAAATTATCTTCCCTGAGGAAATGAGGCTAATTCAGATTCTTTGAGTTTTAAGACTCAACTGTGAATGCCCAAGCCCAGGTGTATTCATTATTTTTTAAAAACCCTTTTAATCTTCAGAAGGCAGTGTGTTCAGTACTTGCTGTTTGCAAAAATATTCCTGCTTCTCCCTCATTAGAGCTCACCTTTCCCATTTGCAAAAACCCAGGGCTGTAAACCCAGCTCTCACTTGAACGTGTTATTTGTGGAATAAAGGGAAGGGCAGAGTTGCAGCCTGGGGCAGCCCCTTGCCGTGGTGGGCACACGCAGGCGTGAGGTGGAGTGCGGTGTCTGGGGTGCTGCAATGGCACCCGGAGGGTGTGGGTGGGCTCAAGAAATGGTAAAAATGAGGAAAAGCAGCAAAATGACTGCAATCAGCTGAAACTAAGCAAAAGAGCAGGAGACTGCCCAGGCATCTCCTGTCCATGTTTCATGGTTTGGGCTGGAAGTCCTTCCCCCTTGTAGATTCTGGGATGCTTTGTTGATGAATTAGCTCGGTGGAGGGAGGGCTGACTTCTGGAGACCTCCACCAAGGTCAACTCTGAAGCTAGCTCTTCCCGAGGCCTTGCAAAACTTGGTCTTTGTGTCTGGCTTTCCAAAACTGCTAGATGGGGATGAGAACCATGCAAGGCTGTTCCACTTGTTTAGCAAGCCCTTGTCATGGTCCTAGATGAGTAAATTGCTTTCATGTATTTATAAAGGTGTTGAAATGGCGTGGGGCTTGTCTCCATCTGGGTTGCAGTGCCTGCCTGTACAAGTACTGTGGAAAGAATAATCTCCTTTTAATGCTGAAAATGGAATTTTATTGAAATAAAAAGTTGTCATGAAAGTTACTCTTCCTCACTGCATCTTCACTCATTCCTCTGCTGCGTGACTGAAGCAGTGAGTCACGGGAGCTTCCCATGTAGCTTAAGTGGGAGAGCCTACATGATGACATCTGATTTTTTTTTTTTTAAACTTTTTTCTTCTGCTGGTTTTCAGCAGGCAAAATGAAGGGTTTGTTTTGATGTGTGGAAGATGTGTCAGACACAGGCGGGGCGGGCTTGTTTGCCCTCTAACATTTCTCACTGCATAGCAAATGCCATCTTTTCCTGGGAGATGGTTCATGCCATCTGGTTTTTCATGAGAATCACTCGAGCTCCATAGAAGAATTGCCTTGAGCGGTTTCTGTTTGCAAGGAAGCCTGATCAGGCAGGAGAGACGTGGGTGTCTGAACTTCTTTGGAGTGTAATTATATTCAGGACCAACTGTGCTTAGTCCAGTAGCAGTGCATGAATTTTCACATTAAAAGTCAGTTGAAACCCTTATTCTGTTGTACAACAAGGCATGTAAACAATGAGAAACAACTAAAGATTTGCTCTTGGTTTCTCCTTTTCCGACATGACTCCTTGCATTTAAAAAAAAATAAATTACCCAACAACTATCAATGCCAGAGTATTGTGTAATCCCCGATTACCCTAGTCCATTCTTTAAGTAGTTTCTTGCAATTCATGGTAGACCTCGTGGGAGACTCTTGGTGTAAAGCAGGCTTGGTTTCCTTTAGTTCACATGGATGAAGTTGCAGCAAGCTACTTTTTAAGGCCTTCCAGCCCCGTCTTTCAGGGCAGCGGGTTTCCAGCAGCTGGGCAGGAGGACAGAGGCTGCGGAGTGGGACGTGCTCGAGGAGGAGCTGGCACGAGTTTTCTGTGCGGAGGCGTGGGAGACTGGCCTTGCCTGCCCATCCTTTCTGGCTCACAATGCGTTGCATTTGTAGGAAAGCATCTGCTTTTCCTCCAGGCTCTGACAAGCTCTGGTGGAGGATGGCCGTGCTTCCAGGCAAGGCTGTAGTGTTCATCCAAAAGCAACCCCTTGGGTAATCTGGATTAAGACCTTGATATGGCCTACCTTCCATTTCTGAGATACACTGTTACCTTTCTCAAAGTAGCAGTTAAAGCAGTTGGTAATGGCACTGTATCTGCATGTGGATTTTCTTCAAGCCACCCTAGATGACAGTTTGCTTTAGGGTGTTTTGTACACATTAACTTGTTCTTAATATTCACTGATGTAATCTGAGTTATGAAGAAATATATAATACAGCGATTATTCTGCTGTTATGGGGGTTCAGAGCCACGTAATGAAAAAGCTGATAATCACACAACCATAAATTCTGTTAATCCACAATCAGTATTATTTTAAGTATTTAAAAATAAAAATCTACCATATTATTCATATTAACTGCATGACTCCTATATGTCATGATTTCGTGCTCCTTTATCTTCCTTCTCAGCAGCAAGTCATTACAATTTATTGTTTAAGATAGAAGGGAATAATAAAATATCCTCTTTCATAAATGGTCTGATACAATCCAGTTATCAGCAGTGACTTCTTTTATGGCTAACCTTACTGAAAGTCATTGTTTCAAATGGTGGCATGAATTACAGCAGCACAAGAACAAAGTGCGCTGAGGATGGAGAAAAATCATGGCATGTAAAATGTTTCTTGGAATTACTTATTGACATTGTGTCATCTCTCAATGAAATAAAAATTAGATGTCTAAATAAAAAATAATTAAGCAAAGCATGCAAGTGATCATGAAATCTTAATCCTGAGTATTGGTACTTGTTTGTTATACAGCTGAAAGGATCTGGAAAGTTTAACAAAAATAGTTTATAGTGATGAACTTTATTAAAATCTCAGCCTTTGCTGAGATTTCCCTTGTGAATAGTAGCTGAATGAGAATTTACCAACTGAAATTAGATTTTTTTTTTCTACCTGAAAAATCGCTTGCATGTAACATTTAGGGGGTTCTCAATGTTAAGAAGGCTTCTTCAAGGCTTTTGTTTCTGCATGTACGCTTTTTGAATGGATGATTCACGGAAATGGTGACAGTAAGCCCCAGTGTCAACCTTCTCTTAGAATCTCTCCCTCCCATTCAGTGCCCAGTGCCCTGGGCAGGGGTCGTCTCCCTGGATGGCCTGTGTCCTTCCTGAGGCTTCTCCCATGGTCATGGTGAAAAGCAGACTTGGGGATCTGAGCATGACTCTGATTTCTTCCCTCAGATTTAGTATCTCCAGCCTTTGACTAGGAGTCCTGACTGCTCTTGTAGGGATTTTTCCATGACACAGTACTGGCATGTGCTTCTGGATGGGGGCTCTACCTAGCGCAGTCATCTGCTCTCCCTGGTGAGCACGAACTCTTCAGGTTAATGGCAAATGTTTTACATTAATTCAGCTGTTTTCCTATGTGTATCTCCTCGGGGTTTGCAAATTACTTTTCTCTGATGGATTCCAACATGTTGTACCACATCCAGGCTGACATTTTGATTATGTGTTATTCACATTGTTGAAGAAATTAACATTTGAAGCAGTCGAAGCTTTTCAGGATATTTTTCCCCAAATAACAATTTTGTCTTTTGAGCGCCAGCCAGATTCTCCATATGGCTAAAATGTACTAGAACAGAAAGACAATTAACATGGCTTAATAAACTTCATGCATGGTTTGCTATTGCAATATCAGAAAGAAAACAAATATAGCCACTAGTTCTCTTTGGAATAACTCTGTTAAATGACTGTTGTTTGAAATGAGCTTTTTTATGGCTTAAGGCTGATATAATTTGCATTGTGATACGTAAAGCACCATGTTTAATGCCTTTGGATTTGACACAAGCCTGCTTGGGTCTTACATAAATCTTGTCTCCTGGTGAGAGGAGAAAGGCAATAAATTGAGTTTTGGTATGCAGCAGAAAGCAATGGATCTGGGGGACATTGAGGCTCTAGTCCAGACTGTACCATGCAGCACAAGTTTTGTTGATGGCTTTTTTAACCTACTTTCAGTTTCTGTCTATTTGCTTTTCTTGGTTAAATGCTATGTTTTGTGAGCCAGACCTAGCTGGCCAGACGGACCGACTTTCACTGTGTATTTCACCAAATTGTGCAGTGTCCATAAGTACATTTGTGCTGACGCATTTGATCTGTCAGCAGAGGATACTGCTGAACACACTGCTAATCGCTTCTGGTTTAGCATCTGAGTTTGGTACATGTAGCACTGAGGAAAATAAAGCAATCCTGATGTGTCTGAATTGTGTGACTTTAAATGAGCTTTGTGCAGTGAAGCCTGACACTTAAATGCTCATGAAAGCTTGTGTGTTGTTTTCGGGCATGCATGACTTAGCGACGGATAACTGTGTGTGTGTGCGCGCATGTGATTTGCAGGGCTCAGGATATCATGCTCTATCATGGCCATGAAAGTATTGTGAGAGTCAGTGATAAACTGTTCTTGGTATATCAGTGACTCCCCAGACATGGCCTGCCCATAGTGACAGCGTTCAGATCACCCTCTGGTAGGAAAACCTGCTCTGGTCCCTGCAGTTGGCTTCCTGGACGATGCTGAGTGCAGGGTTACATAGAAAGAGCTTCTGGTGGTGAGTTGGTGAGTCCCACTGCAGAGCTGCTTGTGCTGGATTCAGCACTTCCAAGCCACTCTTGAGCATTTGGCACTGAAGGAGGCTGAGCCTGGGCTTGTTTCCCCCCAAGGAATGGCAAATTGGTCAGTTCCTGAGCTGTCACACTGATCCCAGCCAAAAGCAGGACTTGGAAAGGTCTGGAAATTCTTGTTTGAAATCCCCCGGTCCAAGGGAGGTTGTAACATTGCCTTGTTTAACATACCTCCATTGCCCTGTACAGATGTCGTCTTGTTACTGATGCAGCCTGTCTTGCAAATTTCATGAATGAGACTGCCCATGAAAAATGTTTTTTTACAGGGCACTGTTTTGGAAGCACTTGATGTTTTCATTAACTTTTAGAGGTTATGGTGCTAACTGTTTGCACAGCTACTCTGTAGTCTGACCTGAATCTCTCTGATTTGGAGCACATCCATCCTAATGCCTTCAGAGCACATGAGTGAGTTCAGCTTACTGATGTGCATAGGGTGAACGTTTCTATTACCCCATCATCATTATCATCATTGTTTTACTACTTGCTAGCAGAGTGACAGCGTGGCTGTAATTAGTATTGATTGTGCAAGATAGCAAGAGTAATTGGGAAGGTGTTACATGGGGGGGGTAGGCTGTGAATTCCCTGCCCAAGTCTCTTACACTATTGCTGCTGGCAGTCTGTGGGTGCAGTGCAGTACTACTTGTATTTATGTAAAAAAAGAAAAGAGTAAATGCTGCTAGAAAGCAGTCTTCCCTGGGAATACCTTTTCTTAACGCTCTGGGTTTTAGGAGTTCATAGTTCCGCTCTGTCAGGATGTGAGTCTCTGGGCTGCCACCCACACCACAGGCTTAGGAGGAGTTATTTCTCTGCTGACTTCTGTTCTATGAAGAAAAATACTCCACGTAGGGGAAAACAACTAAGTAAATAACATAAGTATATCTGTAAGGTTTCTTACCTCACCATGGTGGATGCTTCTCCCAGGCTGGTTTTCCTGAGTAGGAGATCCACACCTTTTCCATGTTGTGCCTGCTTGCATCCTTTACCTTACAAGATGTCTCGTAGTTTTTCCTGGCAACATTTGTATTCCACTGTTTCATGCTGGATTTTGTGGATTCATTCCTAAAATAAAAGAAGTAACAACAGCAAAATATTTTCTTTTCCTGCAGCATACTGTAGCAAGCAGGCACACCAGGTCTACAGTGTCTGTGCTTAACTGCTTGCCCCTCTGCAGCTGACCCCACTTTCTTAGAAATACTGCTTGGGCACCAAAGAAAGGTGTGTTTGCCACACGGACGAACCTGTAGAGACAGTACAGTGCTCTTGAGCTCTGTCTCTGGGGTTTCAGCCTTGGTGAGTCTTTTAGGTATGTCAGTGTTTGGGGAAAAACCCCCTCTGGCTTCATGCAAAAGCAAAGGGGAAGCAGAGCTGTGGGTATGAGAGACCGAGGCAGTAAATCTCGTGGCGAGGGCAGCGTACTGCTGCGGTCCTTGTGATAACGCTGGGGTGAAATCTGCCTTTGCTGCCTTGGCATCATTCTGTGGAAGGTGAAGCATTGAATCGGTGTCAATACAAAATGGAGCAAAGCGTGGTCGAGTGTGTGTTGTCTGCCTCTGCGAGCCACAAAGCTGCTCAATTGAAAGTAGCCAAGATGAATGGCATGCCTGAACACAGCGCATTAATAATTATATGGGAAGCTTAGTGCTCCCATGCCAGTGTGTATAAATATTCATATTATTCCATGAACCTGTTATTATGTGCAAGTGCTTCATCTTTCAAACTTTACTCCTGCCAAAAGTCCTCGCTCACGGAAACACTCTCACTGAAGGCAATCAGATGATTGACACAGCCAAAGGGCTGTGGGAGCTCTTGTAACAGCCTGATTTACAGCAGTATTTCATTAGTAATTTCTGCACACTGGGAAACAAAACCCAAACACAAATTGCCTTGGCTGTTTGAGGGATGTTCTCACTGTAGGGTTTTTACTTCATGAGGACTGAATGAAACCACAGAGCTTTTCCCCAGCTGCTAATTGTCTGTGTCCGCTTATTATCAGCGATATTAGTGAGGTAATTGTCAGGGACTGAGTCACTCCCTGTCTCCTGAGCTGCTGCTTTCCAGAGTCTCAGTCCAAACTTCTGGAATGGATCATAGTCCACAGGAGCAGCTCCCCTGTTATGTGCTATCACAGCTGTTAGCGCAGGGCAAAGTAGCTGGAAAGGTGATGGGAGAGCAAAGTTAAGCTCCAAACCTGAGTATCTCTGGAGTATTTAGATACTTAAGGATACTAAAGCTTTTGTCTCTGAAGTTTTAGCATGGTTGTATGGGAACCAGCCAGTCCCTTACAGTTAGATCTGAGCACCTGAGGGGGAAAATGCAGATTTTTCGGAAGAAACACTTTCCTTTTTATCAACCCTGCCTACTTGCCCCATGTCAGCCACTGTGTCCCATGCTGGTGGTGCCCATGGGCCACAGCAGCCATGCATCTCTGGCTCGGCAGAGCACCGGCTTTCAACGGTGCAGGGCTACTGTATCCTTTTGTGTAGTGTTGATGCCTCTGGGGCTGTGCATAGATTTGCTAGAGGTAACACAGCTTCTTCCTAACACACCCTGTAGCAGGAGCAGCCCTGGTGTGGCATCAGTCTTGCAGTAAAGCTGCTGAATTAGATTCCAATCTTTCAAAATAGGTTAACAAGATTAACAGTACAGGGGTGTGTGGAGTGTAATTGTCTCCCATGCTGGGGTGAGAAGGGCAGCTGTGTGGTACAAGCTGTGCTGCTCACACACTGATGTGACCATGCTGCTGCCAGCAATCCTGCTCCTGCACAGTACCAACTGCAGGGACTTGTCTGCCAGCCTCCTGGGGCCGCCTGTGCCCCGCTGCACTGGGGTAGGAGTGCTTCGTTAGCCATTCCTGGATAAATGAGGTGCTCTTTGAAAGCAAATCCTTGCCAAGTCTGTGGTGGGAAGTAGAATAGAACTTGCTGGACTTTCATCTTGAACCTCTAACTACCCACTTTGCGCACTTTCTGCAATAAATTACCCCTGTTGATGACACAGTTAAGTTTAGAGCAAGGCTGTATTCAGGCCTAATCGAGGGTCGGGTCTGCTCTGCCTGCAGAGGTGCAAACGGCCTCCCCTTTCAGTGGGCAGCATCTGCCTTCCCACCTCCATCTGCCAGGGCCTTCACTGACCACCAGCTCAGGATTGCCCTTAAGGCCACCTCAACTGGGAGTGCCTGAAGGTGCTGTAGGCTCTGCACAGCGCTCCTGGGAATTGTCGTTCTGTAGATCCAGGAGTTTATGCCATGTGCTGGTCACATCCAGCTCCGTTTGCCTTAGGAGCTGGTCAGGAATGTGTGGTGATTTTGGGACTGGCAGCTTGGGTTCCTGCCTTATCTCCCCGATGTCAGCCTCTCTGGGGGCTCCTGTTTTGGAGGAAACACTCTGCTTGCTTTGACAGGTGTGTTACTTGCAGGACAGCTCGGCAATACTGGAGTAGCTGCAGCTCCTGCTCTTGCCTTGGCTCGTGTGGGCACTGGTGGGATTTTGGTGGTAGGGAGCTGCCTTGCCTTAGCAGTGGGGTAGGATGGGCCACTGGAAGCTATAATTGCAAAGTCCATGTTTTGTGCTTGGTGCTTTTGTCCTTTGCATGCAAGTTAACTATGGCCAACCAGCTTTCTCTTCTCTTTCAGCCCTGCTACATAGAAATATAGGTGACTTTAGGCTTCTTCTCTACTAAGCTCCTAATGCTCACAGTGTTAAACTGGATGGTGTTACCTGCCATGGCAGCTTCAGAGAGCCATGATGCTCACAGCAAGCTACCTAGGGGGAAAATGAACAGAAAATGCAGAAACATCCATTCCAACAATTATTTCCATAATATTTTTTATACGGAAAGATGAATATTACTGAATTTATTTTTGCCCTTTTGGAGTCCTGATTCCTGCTTTAATTGATCAGCCATGGACAGTAACTACTGAGATTGGTTTAAGTTGCTTTTTACAAATGGAAAAGTTAACCATGACAAAGCCCAAGCTTCCCTCTGAGATGCCAATTAAATTTCCACCTTACAAAAACTGAATGGTACTGATCTGTAGTTTCCACAAAACCCTATTTCCCCACCCCAAAGTTTTTTTTTTAAGGATGCTGAAACATGACAAGTTAGATCAGCCCGTGCTTGAGCTGCAAGAGCTCTCAGACTCTTAGGCTGTGGAGGAGAGAAACTGCTTGTGTGAAGGATGTTTGGAGGAAGGTGAACCTCCTGCCTGTGCTCCTAGGGGGAAGCTGAGACCTTTCCAGAGCTGCAGGTGAGAGGGAGTTCCTGGGGCATCAGTCATCTGTCCCACTAGTTGTGGTGGGATTGTTATGCCCTGGCTCTGCGACGAGGTGGTTATGTTTTCAACTTTCTGGGGACCCTCAAGGGCCTCAGAAAGCTTGGTTGATCTTAATAACCCTTTTTTTGGGTGTGCTCAGCTAAGTCCTGCCCTGTTTTTCTGGGATGTAGAGGAAAAACTACTCAATACAATTAGCCTTTTGACTTCTCTTTGCAGGGCCTGAACCCAGTCAGTGTGGGACTTTGGGGAGCACCTTATGACTGGGACTGTCAGGCCAGGCTACACGGTGACCCCACTGGGATCCGCAGGCAGGACATGGTCTGGCCAGGGCACCAGCCTGACAGCCCTTCTTGGAGGACACCTAGCATGGCTAGGAGAGGGCAGAGAGGATGGCAAATGCAGCCTAGAGGAGGCACAAGCAAGCTTCCAGAACAAGTGAGAGAACCAGCTCCTGGTGTCCTCTCCTTGCACCCAGCCTGACGAGGTGGGGGAATGCACAGGTAGAGCACACACTTAACAACAACAACAAAAAAATCATCTCACTTTTATATATCTAGCAGATTGTAATAGGTGTAATCCTTAAATATGCATTTAATCGAACTGCATGTGAAATTTCATCTTTATTGTTTACTGGGTGAGCAGGACAGACGGCTCTTACACCGCAGCTTTATGTTTCAGTGCATTTTGTTCTTTTGGAAAACAAATGTGCTGGGCTGCAAAATGGGCTATTTGCTTGCAAAATGTCTTTTTGCTATCAAAACCGATTCCAGTCGTGAAAACAATCACCCACTGCTATTGACAAGCTTGTTTTGTTTGTATTTCCGTATTCTTTTACACATTCTCTTCTTTGACAAAAAACAAGCTCACTAAAACTTTGAAATAGCAGAGGCTGATGGTGCCTACCTCTTCTGCTCAGTTACGAGCTGCAGAGAAAGAGTTTGCATGTTCCAGCAACTGGCTTCTCCTGGTGTGGCTGATGGATCCTAAGGCTTGTGGGTGATGCTGTCCCCGAGATCTGTCCATCCCTACTGAGGGGGCAAGGACCCGACTTTTTGGTCTCTTGTACAGGATTGCTGTCTCCTGCTGGCATCAGTGCTTGAGTAGACATCTGTATGCAGTCCTGGGTATGGCATTTTGAAGAGGACCTTGTCCAGCCATATTCCAAATTACAGCATTGGAGCATGAGCAGATGTTACTGCCCATTGGCTGACATGTAGCAGCTGACCATCTGTGTGCTTCTAACTGCCTGCACATACCCTCTTCTCTGAGTTTGTATAAACCTTGAGTTGCAAACAGACACACTGCAATAAATACAGGCTGATACCAGAGAGAGAAGGGATCAGCACTTTCCCATATGGCTTTCACAGTCACACGCCTCATCTGTACTGTTTCTACGCCTTCTCATGCTTAAGCACTGGTGTTGAATGTAGAAGAGCGTGGATCAATATGAACACAAATGCTGGTGCCAATTAAAACTCCCATTGGAGAGAAAGGGTGTTGGTGATTTTCCCAAAAGTATCCTTCTCTGTTTTCGTAGTTGTGTAGGGCTGCTAATTTCCCCATGGTGAGTCATTGAAAGCATTTATATAGGTAAAACAGGGATTTTATGCCCTAAATATAGCCTCATGTCAGCCCACATGGAGCAACCACAGGAGCTGGTTGCTGAGATAGTAAATACAACTCTGAGATAGTCCCAGCTCTTCCTGACTGATGGGGTTTGCAGACAGGGAGTCAGAGCAGGGAAA
>NW_009600793.1:48677-60714 GCF_000690535.1 Cariama cristata
AGAGCATGTGTAGGCTGGGACCACAAGACCTGAGATTGCAACATGGTGTGATAAATCACAAGTGTGGATGAATGTGGGCCAAAAAAGAGAATAGCGGCTATGGGAAGAAATGGGCAGAGAAGGGGACTGCTTCACACCAGCTTTTGCGAAGCAGCTGTGGTAGTGCTGGGCTGATCTCAAATGACTGGTTCAGCTCTGCTGACCCTTTGGGATGTTCCAGGTGTTTTTATGGCTCCCTTTCGTGACGGCTGAACCTCCTGACCAGGCTTTCAGGCTGTTGTGGTTGTGCCTTCTGCAGATATTCTTTAACATCTGCTGTGAACGTGAGGTCACCCCTCAGGTGGGGCTTGGGAGTCGCTGGGTCCCTCTGTGCCCTCTCCACAGGCTCACCTTGCAGAGTTCGTCTGGACCACTGCGTCCCAGGAACCCCTGTGTGCCTACAGGGCTTCTGGCAGGGGTGTGCAGTCAGGCAGCCCTAAACATTTCCTGCTGCAGCCAAGTTCCTGGGCTCTGAAAGCAGGTGCAGCCTGGACCTTGTGCTGCTTGGATGGGTGCTGGGCTGCCTCCCTGGGCATCTCTGTTGACTCCCAAATGTGCTACTAGCTAAAGCTCTAGTTAAAGATATTAATAACTGTGGGGGAAGGTTTACAAAAATCTCAAAACCAGCCTACAGATGTAGAATGTGAATCTAAGATGATGCTTCTATGGAGGCTGAACATGGGATGCTCTCTCCTCAATTGATATGCAAATTCCACTTGGCTAATTGGCTTTCTCAGCTGTCTGCAAAGAGTCCATGTATAATTTATAAAGGACTGGATATGTCTGCCCTGAGAACGTAATAGCTAATAACATTGAATATTCATGAATTCCACCAGCTAATAGGGAGGTAAAACCATAAGTAGTTTTGACACATTGAAGTGAACCACCACAATCTGTTTTTATGTGAACTAAAATATTCTATGGTACTTTGGGTCTTCAGAAAACATTTAGTTCTTTTTTAATCCAGAATGTTTAAAGACTCTTTAGATACAAGCTTGAAGTGGCCTGTAACAATTAAAAGACATACTGTGGGTGTGTAGTGGGTGCCCTAGACACAGATATATCTTGCAAAGGCGTAAAAAATTACAGACTTTCCTGACAGAACTGGGTATATCTTTATCTTCCCCCATAAGGTTTGCAGCTCCATTTTATTGAAGCATACTAGAAAATTGATGTTTTGGGAGGAATAAACAAGGTGGGTTACTGAAATGGTTTCAATTATGCAGAATAACATTTACTTAAAGTTGAGATTATAAGTTCCGGTGTGCAGAATTGATGCCGAAAAGATACATGAAACTGCAAGCATGCTCGTTAGAAATGAACTCAACCTTTTTAGGCTTGGAAAGGCTTTTTAGGTTTGGAAAACTCGGATGTTTGAATCTACAACATTGATTATACTTAAAATTTAAGTTAAAATCCAGAAGTTGGAGGGAGTGCTGTAATATTAAAGAGACTGTTAGGTTTTGAGACTGCAAATTTTGGAGCACTTACAATTTCATTAGGACTAGAGGCTACTCCTTAACTCAAAGATGGGGTCTTTGGCCAGCCCAGCAGCTGCTTCTGCATCTGCTGAAATCAATAGGGAGGCATTTGATGCAGCTCATGAGAAGCTAAATCCAGCACAGACTGCAAATGAGGAGGGGCCAGTAAAGAAGGGAATGGAGATTTGAGAACAGCATGAAGACTATGTTTATCTCTAAAACAATAAGCAGTATTTCAGAGAGAGAGTCTGGGCTTCCTGCGTGCCCAGACTTTATATATATCTGCTCTGCCTCTAATTAATTTGGTGACTGGTACTTGGGATACCACATTCATGCCATGGATGTGAACCTGGCAAGGTTTTTGCCTTGATTTGGCAATGTGGAAAAGGGAAGATTAATTTTTTTAGGTGAGTTTTGTAATCCAAAATAGCCTCAGCTGGCTTTCCCTCCATCTTTCTTGGGTTTTGTGTTAATCCTGTTCAAAGCAGACTTCTGCCGCTTGTGATGAGGCAAGTTTCTGGGGATGGAGTTTCTGCTGGTGGACCTCATCTTGCTTGATAACTTTCTCACCTTTCTGCAGTAGTAAAAGGATGACTGTGGTTTATGTCAAATGCAGCTCACCCTATTTCACACCCCTGTAAAACACAGGGAAGAGCTGAAGTGTGGAGGGAGGCCCTGGTTTATGTGCCCTGCGGCCAGCACCTCTGTTTGTATGACGTGATGAATTAATGCAGGTGGCTGCATGAGCTGGTTCTGGAACAGAAGGTTGAAGCTGCTTTGTTAAAGAAAAGACTTATCAGAGATTTATATGGTAATAAAACATATTGTACTGCTACTAAAACACATTATTTTGAGAGGAGATCCTTAACAGCCTGTGTAGCATAGTGAAGCAGTTCATTTGATGTGCTTCCGAAGATTCTTGTGACATTTAAACACTGTAAAAGCGGAACATGTCAGGTGGCTTGACAAATGATCTTGAATTATCTAAGAAAAAGTCTGTTTCATGAATATCAAGACTTGGTAGGCAAGACCCCTTGCACTGCACAGTTCTGCATGATTGCAATGGAGAGGGGGTGTCTGAAATGAACAGCTTTGAAGATCTTACTCTTGCATTTGAATAGTCTGAAATGTCCTCCTAGGCCACCTGCTTCCCCACAACAGGCTCCCTCCCCTCCTCCTGGGTGAGGAGACTTTTTAAGTACCTCAGTCCCATCTGAGCTGAGGTGTTTCACACCTCAGAATTCTGAACTCAGCCTGAAACATGACCAAATCTCAGATGAAGGGCACAGGAACCAATGCAGGACCCTAGGTGATAGAGCAATGAAGTCTCCTGGGACTTAATATGCAGCATGGATTATGCCTGATGTTATCGGAGGGAGAAAAGCAGGCTTGTGTGAAATAGGAACTGAATCTGAAATGAGTATAATCAGCTATCCAATTTTCTCTAAAAAGGAGAAAAACCCTCAAACTGTGTAGTAAACAAGCCAGCAGCAACCTCCTCTCTGTGCCTTAATAGAAAATTGTTTGTTATCACTTACAAGTGCATGATGTACCAATAAATCCCAGAAGAAAGAGCAAAATGGAAGAAATTTGGTAAAAGATTAGCTGTGTTGAATCAATCTGTGTCATCAGCTGCAAGAACAAGGTTTGTCCTGATGGAGAGTACTGCTTCCCAGGTTGATCGGAAGGACAAGGTTTTGTGAGGGCTGGTTCTCTTGTAAGGGGGATTATCAAGTGGAGGTGATTGTGCTGTATGGGCAGTTGTTCTCTGGGTCTCCTTGATGACAGCAACAGGTGGGTTTTATCCAGTTTGTCACCTCTTGGTGACTCAGTTATTGCCTTCCAAAGAGAAAGGATTTTTCCAAGATCATACCAGTTCTCTCTCTTTCTCCTTTTTTTTTTTTTTTTGGCTGCAGAGTATTGCTCTCTTCTATCTCTGTTTTCCACTGGTGCCCAGACTGTGAGTAGAGGATGGTAGTGTCTGTGGGAAGAGCTTTGAAGTCACCAGAGGAGTCTGGTATTTAACTGACACCTGCACTATGTTTGCTAGAGGATTTTGGGGTCAAGCTCAGGCTGTGATGATTCCTTGTGATGTCCTACATCTCAAGAGGCTTAAAAGCAACTTGCAGCATCCTCAGATTTCTTGTAGCTGTATGCCTAGCACAGCTTCCAGGGCTTTATCAAAGGGCTCCCATACAGTTATTTAAGTGCCATAAGTGCTTAGCTTGTAGGAGCTGTGGGGGTCTTGATCGCAGGCTGTGGGAACTGAAGCCTATGTGTAGTCTGCCTCCCCCAGAGCTTCAGCCCACTGAGTGCTGAGCTGCAGGAAGAGTTGTTCCAGAAACTTAATTGCAAGTGCTGAAGTTCTCTGTGGCTTCAGATGGTATCTTTGGGACTGAGAGCTTACAGTCCAGTGTAAGTATATGTGGCTCTCTGGGCTATATCCTAAGTTGGTATAGCTAACTTAACGTGTCTGGCTTCATTACATCCCTGAGCTCTGTAACTCTGAGCATCTTGCAGGGTTGTGTGAGATAATAAGTCCCATCAGTTCACAAGCAGTGATCTGTACTTACAAGTAGGCTGCTATGCTGTAAGGCAAGAGCAGCCTGACCTGAAGGTACTTCAGATGAGTCTGGGATCAATCAAGCTGAATTCAGTCCTTGTGTGACACCCAGGTAAAACTGAATATGCTTCCATGTTGTATAATAAAGATATGGTTTCTGTCTCTTCTGTTTGCTAGAGACTGTAACTCTCTAAATGTCATGAAGTCAGTGTTCAATAACAAATATAATTTTACTCACTGTGTTTGGGGGATGTGAAACACGTTTTCATGTGGACTTCAATCCCAAGGATGAATGTGGTTGCAGATTATCTGATACCTAATAGGATTCATGCAGCGCACAGATTACAAAAGAGGCTGAACTGTGTAGTTGAGAAGATGACGTTTACTTTAGGTTCTCTTTTTGTATTTCTGATTTCCAGCAGATTAATCTTTGTTTTGAACAATACCCAGTTAGGACTGAACCAAAAATACCTTCAGTGAGGTGTGGCCAGAGGGTATCAGAGCATTAGGATGAGCTGGTATTTATGACAAGATCAGTGAAATGCTCTTCTAGGCTTAGTGGAGTTAGAGCAAAGTGCAGAAATGAAGGGGGCAGGTCAGCCAAGCCTGTATAATGGGTTTTGCTGTGACTTGAGTAGCCCTGCTAAACTCTAAAGCCATTTGGTCTATCTTTACTCTGCAAAGGATAGCTTGTGCATGCTTGAGTGTTTGTAGGAAGTCTGGGCACCAGTGGTTTAACACCCCAGATCCAACACCTTGAGAATCTGGACGTTTTCGTGTCCCATTGTATTTGTTTTCCATGGGACCTTTTAGCTCGAGCTTGCAGTTAGCCCTGGTGAATTTGGATATCTACTAATCACAAGGCAGAGGCAACGTCTTGCAGAGGGGTGTCCATCTGTATTTGAGTAGCACCAGGGACAGCGTGGACAGTAACCAAACCTGATGTTCTAGAACATGGCTCTTGGGCCTCAGATTTAGCAAAACACATATTTGTTTACTATGAGCAAGTTGGTAATCTCACCTCAGGGAAGCGTTTACACAAACACTGAGGTCCGCCTGGGCTCTGTGAGACTGCAAAGCAGATCCATAAATGCTTCCTACAGTTGGAGATATTCATCACGAACAATGCTTTAGCTGTGACTTGTTTTGTGGATGGTTTAAAAAATACGGAGTCATGACTTACTGTCAAGTAATTTCCCAGTTTTCAGTACTTTTTATGGCCTATGAGATTTCTGTGCCTTTCTCAGTGACATTCAGACTTGTAAGCTCTAACTCTCAAACTTCATGTGAAGATTTTTTCCAATTTTTCTGGAAATTATAAAGGATTATTGTGAGAGACTCTTGGAACCAGCAAGAAGACCTTCCTTCCGTACTTACTCACTGGGTATTGCTTATCTTGTTTATTTCAATGACTTCTACATCAATTTAGGCAAAAGTAAAACAAATACAACCACTCTCCTGACTTTGTGAACCAGGATTGAGATTTAGAATTGCAAAAACAACAGGGGCTCTGGGAAAGCGTAGAATGCTTAAAAATAACAAACACTTAAGTTCAGCCAGAGAAAAGTAATATTAATTTGATATTGTATTTGTTAGTGGAGCAGACTTGTACTTCCTCCTCTTTCACACTTAAATAAACTGGCAAAGGCCAAGAAATTTGGAGCCAAGAAAGACAAATTCATTCTAAGGCAAGGAATCAGACAAAGATAAATGAATAAAAAGCAGGTTATGTGAAATCAAGTCAGTCTGAGCTTGCATTGTAAGGCACATGTTCTCTGGTAATCTCATGATCAGGAATCAGTTTATATCCAACTGCATAAACCTGGGATTTTGATGAAGAGAAAGAGGTGTGGTGAATGGGTATTTGTAATTTCTGGCTTTTAGACTATACCTTGAGACCAATAAATGGAGCAACAAAATACTCCAGGGGTGAGATCAGTCATCAGATGAGAGCATGGTTGGGAGGGGAAATGAAGAGTTAGTTTCAACCTACCTTTGCTCCTGCCCTGAGGCAAATGCAAATGTAGTGAAGAGGCACACTAAGACCTGACCCATGATGAAGGCGGCTCCCAGGCCAAGTGAGCAGTCCTCCAGCCCACCCATCTCAGATCTGGTGTGGGGGACTGAGCCAAAATTTGGTAGAAATGTGTGGGGTTGTGCTGGGGAAGAAATCGTCAGGGAGACTGGAAGGAAAGGCAGATGGGTCAGCTTAGCCTTTGGACAGTGGCAATACTAAGGCTGGGTAGCAGGGATGACATCTGGAGTGTCAGGTCTTTCCTGATGTGAGTCAGTCCCTCTATCACTGACAGATACTCACCATCTGGAGAGGACAGATATATGTTCACTCAAGAGACTGATGATTTGGATAGCTCTTTGATCAAGGCTACTTTAAAAACCAAAACCCCCTTTTTGATAGCCTCTTTTCAGTTTCTCTTTCAAGTAATAGTTCCCAGCTCACCCCATCTTTCCTAGCACTGACTGTTACCTTGTGTGGTTTACTCAAAGAAGGAACAAGGCAATTTTTTACCAGTTAACTCAATACCTACTTGGGCCTCAGTTTTAGCAATCCAAAGCTCTTCCCAAGTGTTTTATTTGCAATAATTTCAAAATTGGCAGGGTAAAGACCTCTTAAGTTTTCTACGTTTGAATAAACCTAGAGGAAATTTTTGAAGGCTGATGTACAACCTGGCTTTAGGTCACTTAAGGGAAAAAATAGTCGGCAAGAATCAAATATATGCCTCTGCCTTTCAGTGGTGAGAATTACCTGAGACTTTTAGTAATTTCTGCTATAGTTGTTAAATTTTTAGTAAATAACATGAGATTAGAAGCTGCTTTATGTAGATTTCTTGCTTTACATTTCAAAAATGTGATCTATGTGAGGGTATAGGTAAAACATGAAAGGAAACCACCTGCTTATTTGACATCTGACCTACATGGATTTCCCCTGACTGGGGGAATCCTCTACAAGGCTTAAAAGTGTAATCTAAATTGATGCTAAAGCCATAATGCTAACCTGTGTGTACAGGGGTTGTGGTTTAACCCCAGCTGGCAACTAAGCCCCACACAACCACTTGCTCAATTCCCCCCAGGGGGATGCGGGAGAGAATCAGAAGAGTAAAAGTGAGAAAACTCGTGGGTTGAGATAAAGACAGTTTAATAGGTAAAGCAAAAGCTGTGCATGCAAGCAAAGCTAAACAAGGAATTAATTCACCACTTCCCATGGGCAGGCAGGTGTTCAGCCATCCCCAGGAAAGCAGGGCTCCATCATGCCCAGGTTACTTGGGAAGATAAATGCCATCACTCCGAAAGTCCCCTCTTCCTTCTCCTTCCCCCAGCTTTATGTTGCTGAGCATGATGTCATATGGTATGGAATATGCCTTGGGTCAGTTGGGGTCAGCTGTCCCGGCTGTGTCCCCTCCTAGCTCCTTGTGCTCCCCCAGCCCACTCGTGGGTGGGGTGAGAGGCAGAAGAGCCTTTGACTCTGTGTAAGCCCTGCTCAGCAGTGACTAAAACATCTCCGTATTATCAGCACTGTTCTCGGCACAAATCCAAAACATAGCCCCATACCAGCTACTATGAAGACAATTAACTCTATCCCAGCCAAAACCAGCACAACAGGACTACAGGTGATCTGAATATTTTTATTGCATTAGCTTTAATTAACTTTTCAATGTTACCTTGAATTTAGTGCAGGAAAAAAATTGCCTGCTTGCTTTAGACTATCTGAAATCTATATGATGACTTTAACCAATTTAGAAATCATTTGGGCAGAACTGGCTGTAAAACAAGCTAGAAATGTTTCTGAGTCTAGACAGACCCTAAAAGTCAATTTTATAGGAACATTTCTCAAGGCAGAAATTATCTACTCGGGAACAAACCCAAAAAAATGCTCAAAACTTTTTTTGCCAATAGGAAAAACTGAAGCTGTACATTAAAACAGTACTTTTCATGAATATTGCTGCATTTTCATCCTTTCCCCTGTGGCTGTTCCTCCCAGGCCAGGGCTGGGCAGAGGCAGTTCCACTCCCTCTGCCTTTGTAGCTGAGCTCACTTTCCCACTTCAGGGTACCACTGTGGTCACGTGAAGTCTGTGAGACAGAACAGATGATTACATAGGTATTTGCACACATCATCTCCCTCTACATTGTTTTTGCTATGCAGAAACTGGAGGAGAGTGTCTTGAACTACTTAGTGAAGTACATGACTTGGGTCAAAGCTAAACAACTCCTGCTTTTTACACTGTTTTCCTGGCGCCTGTTGTTAGCTGTGATGTGTGAGCTGTCACAGCTTTGTTACTTCTTATTTTGGTTTTCTTCATCAGTTTGCTTTCCTTCTGGCTAATTAACCACGTCCACTTCAGTGTTCTTCCAAAAAGGCTATCTTCAGACTGCTCTTTGTTTGCTTTTACAAGGTCTCTGGGCTCTTGTGTCGTGACAAGCATGTGATGGTTGACCTCCTCCCTTGGGGATGCAGGGTGTGCTACCAGGGCACTTCCACGCCATGCAAGTACATCTGCTGGCAGCATGCCTGGAGGGTGGCTCTCTGCTGATAACATTGTGGTGTCCATCAAACTGGCATGAATTAGAAGGTTTTTTTTGTGAGATTTTATTAATGTTCTTAGGTGAAGTCATTGGCCAAGGCTAGCACGTTTCTTTTTTGTTTTCTCTGAGAGCGCAGATAAGACCCCTGCGATGCCAAAAGGCCCTGAACTGTGTGAGCTCTGGTAAGAACAGCACTCAGCTCTTGCTGAAACCCCGGGCTGCCGGCTTGCTTCAGCCCCAAAGTCCGAGTCTGCTCCCTGCCTGCAGGGCGTTGGTAGCCAAGGCTTTGTGTGAGAAAGAAAAGCAAATGAAATGAAGGATTTGTTAACATATTATATGCTCAGATGAAGTAAAGCAGCTCAAATGTGAAAACCCAGCAAGTATCGAACACAGGGTGACCCAAGGGATGCTCCTCTCCGATGGTGTATTATCCTTGCTCAAATTAGTGCCAGGAGACAAACTTGGCATTGGACCTGTATCCTGGGGTACTTCGAGCCTTTGGACTTGCAGCATCTCAGCTGAAATAATGCGTTTGATTTTTTTTTTGAGCCTAATGTGTTGTAATTACCACTTCAGTTGGGGGTAAACACCTGTCTCTTGGACAAAAGATAAAAAGAGGGAAAAGCATTTTGTTCATAAGTTTATTTTTCAGCCAGTCTAGTGCTGGCACAAAGACAGCAATGGAAACACAGGCTGGGATGTAGGGGCAAACCACTGGGGTACCTGTTCCAGCAGCGAGGGCAGCCAAGGTCAGCTGAAAGCAATGTCCAAACTCTACCTGGGAATGCTGCAGAGTCCTTCCTCCACTGCCCACGTTGCTCGTTCCTGCCCTGTGACCCCCAGTCTCCCCTCGGCACTGCAGGGGTGTTAGTGAGGCTGTGCAGGGGGCAGGACTGAGCTAACAGCCTAGTGAAAATCAGCCTGCAGTGTAAAAAAAAACAAACAAACAAACCAAAAAAAACCCCACAAACCGCCAACAAAAAACAAACAACCAACAATAACAAAAACCAAAAGAAAAAACCCGAACAAAAAAAAAACCACCAAAAACCAAACCCAGTTTTGATTCGAATCAGGCCTTCAGTACTGCTTTTCTTGGAGTGCAGGAGGGGAGGATGGAAGCAGAGAGGAAACAGCTCTTTCCTTTAAGTGGTGCTTTATGTCAGCTTAAGCCACTCCTGAAATTACAGTGTAAGCAAATAAATGCGGCTGTATGTGGGAGCTGCCCTGTCTGCTGCCAGCACAGGACACGGACCAAGTAAATTTGCAAGAAATGTCATCTTTGGAAGGATTAGAGGGGCCTGTGGCAGCCTTCGTGGGTGTGCTTCTAGTGCTCCAGTGTGTGCAAGGACTGAAAATGCAACTTTTGATCCAGCACTAATGGATTCACTTGCTGCTTGTGAAATCTCCAAGTGCCCCACTTCCCCTGACACGGGTGAACAGCAGCCCATGGTTGCTGGACAACTCGAGGGCTGACCTCTGCCTGTAACTACAGAAAGAGACCAGGAGAATTACAGTGACACTCGGTGTTTATGGCTGGAAACACAAAAGTGAAGAGGAAATGCGTATCTCTAATGATGTCAGTTTATTGTCTACAAAAATGAACACAGCTTTTAATGACACACTTGCATATTAAACTCAGTATGCGTATTTCTAAGGGTCATGTTTTTATTTTAAGGAAAATTTAGAGCAAGAGAAAGAAAAGGTTAAATTTATTGAATTCAAGAAAGCTGTGAGGGAACTTGGTTTGCTTTTAACACATCCTGACTTCTGTTTGGGTTTTTTTTACATATCATTTGGGGAGTATGATAAAGCACAGATCATAAATACGTAGGTCATGGGGTTATCATCCTTCCATGAGAGGACTCTCTTCCTACCCTCAGTGTGTTTTGCTGTGTTAAACAAATGCCACGTTAGGCATCAGTTTGCTCTTACCATGGAATAATTTGTTACTTTCTGGGAAATCAAAGAGCTTTTCTGCTGTTACGAAAGAGCATGACCTAGCGGGGGGCAGTGCTCAGGAGCATGGCAGGTCCATGTGAGTCCTTCCAAACAGATTCTCCCCTTTTATCATCCTGGTCTTGTGTGCTCTGGTTCCAGCGAAGGCCTGTGCAGCATCCCAGCAGCATCGCCTCAGCCCACCCATGCAGGATCATGTATCCAGGATGGACTGCGGGGCAGAAGCAGTCTATCACGCCCTACTTTTCTTCCTTTAAAACACTTTATTTTTAAATTGCCTTTTAATTCTTATCTCTTAGACTAAAACTGGCTGCAGTTTTGTCCTTGGGTTAGAAAAGACATGCTGTGTGTCTGCGGCTTTCACTGTCTTTCTCCCTTCCCTCCTCAGCAGAGGTCTGGATCTCCCCATTACACCACTACCAAGCATCAGCTCTCCAGGGCTGACAGCCAGGAAAGGGCATCCTGAGGGCTGTGCAGGTGATGAGAAAAGCCTGATTGACTGCACAGGGCTCTGCACTTGGCTTCCAGCTGAAGCTCTGCTTTGCTCTCTTAACCTTGCCCTTGGCAGCTCCCTCGCTGTCTCCTCTAGCTAAGCAGGACGGGAGGAGCTGCGATGCTACCCTTGGACATGCTATTACTTCTCCTGTCCTTCTGGGAGAGGAGAAGAAATAGAGAATGGGCTGGTCCATTTATTTTGCCCAAATGCTCAGGTACAGCCCTGTTACTACTCCTGCTTTCTCTCCTGTTTTCATTTGGTACCTCTCTCCTGACCTGCTTCCCTGGTAGGGATGAGTGTGGATGGCTGGATGTTCTCAGAAGGATGTGGACCCCCAGCTTTTGCTGGAAATCAATGTGGGGGCACTGGTGCAGCCCCATTAGGTTTTGCTAACCAATCCTCAGTGTGTAACTTTAAAAAGATTAATCAGTAAAATAATTGCAAATACTGCAAGTCAATACTGACTTTTCCCTTTCAAGTTTTCCACTCAATTTTATATTCAAGTCCTGAATGAAATTCACTTGATTGCGTCCAGATAGTGCTGTTATGGTGTTGTTACTTTTTATTTTTAAATTAAATTACTTAAAAATGGTGCCCTGTCACCTGAACCCAAATCTTTTGGAGTTACTTCAGAATGTGGTGGTGGTTTGGTTTTTTTTTGCTTTTGACAGCAACACTTCCCATAGGAAATACTTTCTTTTCCTCCAAGTCAAGTCACTTTTATGGCCCACACAAAGTATCTGTAGCAAGACAGGAAACAAATACTGCCTGTAGTGTCACGCATAATTAGCAAAAATTAATCAAGTAGATGGCTGGAAAGTTTTTGTGCTGATCACTGTGGGTTTTGTTTTTTATCGTTATTGCTCTTGTTGTGTTCAGAAAACTGAAAGAATGAGTTATCCGCATCGAACTGGGCAAAGCATGGGCTGCACAAGCAGCAGTGTAACTCCAGCCTAATGGA
>NW_009600793.1:60733-107464 GCF_000690535.1 Cariama cristata
GAACCCCACAAGAGCTGGTGAACATTCAGTTTAATTCGCTTTATTTGCTGATGTCCAAGCATGGAAGGATAATAAAGATGAGAGCAGCTAGGCAAATGCAAGCAGGGGAGAAGTGGGGAGGCAGCTGAGAAGTGGTACAAAGCGCTCCGGCACCCATGCATAAGTCATCCCGGCCCCTGGGATGAGCCTGCCCAGTGCCTGGTGCCAGATCTCCCGCTGGCTGTGGGGGGCCTGGGTGCGCCTCTCCCTGAGCACGTGGAGAGCTGGTGAGGAGCACCCATGGGTTTGGCACTTGCGGAGGGGTACTCGTTTTTCCCACCACATGCTTAAAGTGGTCCCTAAAGGATATTAGGACTGGGAAAAAGTATTTACATCAGAAATGGAAGCAGACTCTGTTTTCCCAACACTGGAATATATTTAGGAACAGATAATTTAAATTATTTTTGTCCTCTAGTTCCTTGGTAAATATATCACTGTTTATTATTGGATTTATAGTCTGCTCTTTGGGGGAGACAAAATACTTAGCAGCATATCTCAATTTTAATGTAGGAGAGTCGATTCAGCTTAGAAGAATTCCCTTATGCCAAATGAGGCTGTGATGCTTATTGCCTCCTGAGAAATTTGCTCAAGTAATTTCATTAGTAAAAAATTTCAGGGATAGCCAAGCTCAGGAAAGTTAAAAAAGAAAAAAAATGAGAATGCGCTGCTGACTTAGTTTAGCACAGTTTGTGTCTATTATCTAAGTCACATTTTCATGTCTAAGGCCAGTTTTCAAATGTGGGGACTGAGTTTCCAAGGGGTGCCAAGCTAGTACATCCAGCTGCCAAAAAATGTTGGCATCAGGCAGGCCAGGCCCAGTACCCCAAAATGACTTGGGGTGCTAGCCAGGCACCTACCTGATTTTGAGCACCAGAGCAATATCTCACTAATTAGGCCTTTAAATTGGGTGGGTTGGGTGAGCAATAGGTCCATGGTTCCTGGCAGCCTCTTGGAGGAGGAGAAATCTCCCAAGCTCCCAGGCTGGATCCTCGCAGGGTTCCTGGAAGCAGCCGGAGCCTTTTCAGTAGTGGCCCTTTGCCACAGGTGCAGCATGTCGCGGGGCTGGGACCTGGCTCCCCTCGGCAGTACTATGGCTGTCCACGAGTTGTCTGTCATCAATGGCAGCGGCATCACTGGGGTTTGGTGGGCGGAGGGCTAGGGAGGATGGACCCCTCCCCGGGGGTGAGGGACTGCAACTCGCTCTGTGCCACCTATGGCCGATCGCAGCCAGCAAGGCAGGGACTGGATAAAGAGCGGGAAATTGGGGTGATAAACTATCAATTGGCATCATTCAATGCAGAGTTAATTAAAAATGTGAAGGGGCTGTACCTTCATCTTCCCTGCTGTAAGAAAGGTTTTGCAGCTTCTCTTTAATTCACTGTATTGGGTGGTGAATTAAAAATGGAAAGTATTTGCCAAGGCTCACGAGAAGAATGATTTGCTTCGTGTGTTACATCTCCTCTTTCAGTCATGCTCTTTGCGATATTGCTACGTGCCACTTGAGAGAGGTAGGTTAGGAAATGCTGTGGCTGGAGGGGGGACCTCAGGTGTGGTGTCAGGGCACACTGACCCTGGGCAGGTGGCACCAACTTTGGGCTTTCATGTATGCAACCTTGGGGCTGCTTCCTTTGCCTTTTTAATTTGGGTAACTTTCACAGCTCTCTGTTGTCTGTGTACAAAGATATTTGGGGGATTAAGCTCCTGAATAGTTTTTTTTCCTTGGTGATTGATAGATAAATGTCACAAGCATCTGAGGAAATAAATTCACCCCTCCCACGTCCCCTGCTCTGCAGTCACCCAGAGGACTCATGCTGTTGCATTAATTTGTATGCAAGCAATCCAGTCGGTAATCTGTGCCAATAAAGGGATTTATCATCTCACAGTGCACAGAGGCTATGTTCAATCTTGCTGTCAGCCCTAGGGTATGCCCCATTTAGTTGTTGAAAGACAGAAGGGTTTTTTTCCTTGCTGACTTTAAAGTGATTTCTGTGACCTAAAGGACATGAGTGTGAGGAGGACTGAGGGCTTTTGAAGCCAATCTGTACAGCATCTGTTTCAGAGTGCAGAAGAAATCTCTAATACCTGCATGAAACTAATAATAACAGTCCTTCCTGCCCCCCAGACTAATCCTAAATATTACGATAGATGCCTGCACTTGCTATGCTCTCAGGAGGGCTGCAGAAATGCAGGGAGGACCTGGGGTTTGATGTGGCATGGGAACTGCCTCAGACAAAGGCGATGCTCTCTGCGGAGGGCCTGGGTGGTCTGCAGAGTCACGCTGAGTGCCCCGATCCCCTCCTGCAGAGTATGGCTCTAGCTTTTTGAAGGTGCCAAACTGCCATGCACAGGCACTGGATGAGAAATGGAATTCTGTTAATTTCTTCAATTTGTTCATCTTGCCAGAAGAAACTCAACAACTGGTTGCATGATAGCCGGAATCTTTGCTTTGTGGTTTCCTTCCCTGTCCTGGAGAGAGGGCCATCAGCAGTCCCGCAGTGTTCTTGCCAGGCACCGCGTGTCTCGGAGGGAGGGCGGCAGACGGATGCTGATTATCCTCTGTCCTTAAGGGATAAGTAGCGGTTGCTCTTTCCTGGTCTAGAATGACAGACTGCCTGTTGAAATCATGCCTCTGAATTTGCAATGCTTCCTCACAGGGAATAGCAAATGAAGAGACCTCAGTTACTCTTCTGGCTTTATAACATCACTAAAATTTTCTGAACGAGGCACAAACCATAACTTAGAAGCAAACTCCACACGAGGCTGCGATGCAGCAGTGTTTCTCTTTCAGTGAAGCCTGTAAAGAGAGCAGGGGGTCCTGCAAACCATTGTGTCTGTCTGTGGTGTTCACCTTGTCTGTATGGTGTCTTTTTGCCCATCCAGGTAGATGGATAACTGGTGGCAGGAAACTGGAAATAGCTGTGAATGATGTGTCTGAAAGCATGGATCTCTTCGCAGATGTGACCAGATTACCAGTAAGCTTTTTCTTTCATTTTAAAAAGGGTTAGGTATTTCTTAGACTTTTACCATAGAAATGTTCGTACTACAAGTACAAAGACCCTATTCCCATCCTTTTCACTACCAATTTTGCAGGCTCAGTTGTGAATCCAGGATGCTGGGGCTTGGTTTGTCATCCCATGTGAAGATAGTGTGGATAATCTTGGGGGCCAGACTCCTGCCCTCTCCTTCCTTCTGCCCAGCTGTTCCCCACACAGAGTTGCTCTGCAGTGAGGGAGGGGATGCACTCTACAGGGTCTCAGACATGTCCGTGATTGGCCCAGGCTGTATACCAGCCTCAGGCAGACCCCAGAGAAAAGCAGCTTTATTTTTTCTTACTCTCCCCAGCCACACTTTCCTCACCTTGGCTGTTTTTATGCCAGCCATTAATGCAGCTCCAGGATGAATACTTACCTTTTGACAGCATTAGTCCTGTACCTGAGCACATATTTTGAGTACATCCTGTTCCTCATTAGCAACAGTATTACATCAGAGGCTATAGGTCTCAGTTTTGGCCACTCTGCTAAGACCTGTATAGAGCTATAGGAAGAAATTACCTCTGTCTTAAGGTATTTCATGTCTGAGCACACAGGAAATGGAAGTGCAGAGGTAAAACGACATGCTTGAGGTCATAGAGCAGGTATGTGGAAAGCTGGGATGAGAACTGGATCTTCTGGCCCCTCTGCATGTGCTTCCCTTCTCTTTTGATCTTCTCTGTCTATTATACATTGCTCCCAGTCACCTCTGCCATTCCCAAACCAAACTCTCCATAAGCTGGTTCCCCAGACTGCTTTGTCACCTGCTTCAGCCTTCCAGCTCTTTTTTTTTTCTTTGCCTTTTTTTTATTTTCTCGATCACAGATCTACCAGGAGCTACAGACTGTTTCTAAAGGGTCAGTGGAAGATGACTGAGCAAAGCAAGTCTCGTGTCAGCTGTCCTACCCTTGTTATGTGGAGGGGTCTGCAGTGCTACAGCAAAACTGCTAGACTTTCCAAAAGGGAGCAGTATTTGGGTCTGAACCTTTTCAGCCTTTGCTTCAGCCACCTATGGTGACTCCTTGTCTAGCTTTGGGCTTAATTATTCCCTATATTTCACAGAGGGAGCTTAACTGCTCAACCTGAATGCTAAGGGGTTCCTCTAGGCCCTGCAGTGTTTGCTGCTGAATTGATTCTCCAAGGAGCCCAGACCACATTTACAAAGCACAGGATATAGGTAAGAAGCCTCTCTTCTAACACCATGGCCAAAGATGTGGTTTCTGCTTTTTTGACCGCCCTGGAAATGGAATGTTACCTGGAGTACAAACTTGAGCAGAAACTATTCTATTTCTCCACACTTGCTAAACTGGTATCTAAGCTGTTGCAACTTTGCCTATAGCTATTCCAGATTCTTCGCTAGATTTGGCGTGTGACTTTCAGCTACCTTAAAGCGTTGGTTTAAGCATTGATCTGCTGTAATTGTTACCCTAAGGCCAGGTTATGCTAGCTTAATATGGGGAGGAAACTGGAAAAGTCTCTCTATGCCCTCTGGCAGATCCCAGGAGTAGATTGTGGGACCGACAAGACTGCTGAGATGTCCCAGCTCAGTGGGGTCAGGAGGACCAACTTCATAACACCTGTGTTATCAGGGGAAGCTTCCATCAGTAGTGGATTTAAAAAAGTGTGGAGTGATATTTGTGTCTTGCAAATACCAATTTAATCCAGATGACATTTAAGTGACATTTAAATGAAAACGGTTGAGTGTTTTTTAGAGATTGATGGTGTCAAAGTACTCTTAGAGTGACCAAACTGGCTGAAAGGGGGAAAGGACTGTGTCTGAGAAGCACAAGTCACAGTGGAGAGGGAGGACAGTGTTTTTTAAAAGCCTTTTCCCTTCAGCGGCTGGGATGTGGGAGTCCAGCCTCATGGGAGATTCTCACACAGATCTCTCGTTCTGTGCAATTTCACCTGTAACCATTTTATCCAACTCATAAATCCAAACATCCCATCATACTCCATTACCGAGATTCCTTGGTGTTAAAACATGATCAAAGTGAGCAACAAGAACAAAATTTCTAGAATTTCCTTGATGGCATCTCTCCGTGCTGCAGCCTGTGCAGGAGCACCGTGCTTGTGAGCTTTGCTGCCTGTTTCAACATAGTCACTCCATTCTCAGTTTGACCTTTTTATTAAAATTACTAGGAAGCCCTGAGCCTCCAGTTAGGATTGAGCCCTCCTGTGTATATAAACAGTTTAAGAAAAATGAAATGCAAAGGTTAGCAAGAGGCTTGCAGAGACTTTGCTAAACAGGTGGCCGTGTCATGGTCTCTTATTTAATAAACAGAGCTAGCTGGAAATCATCCAAGAGACAAAGAGGTGTTACCATTCTCATTTTCATTGTTGCATTTAAAGTTTTTAACTGTTTCTTAGCACTGCAAAATACTGATCATGAACTTCTTGAACATCAGTGACGGACAGCACAGTGTTATTAAGCAGACTTTCTTTCCCAGCACCTCTCAGGGGTAAGTGTTCCTGCAGGCCTGTGCCTTCTGTGTGGGAAACAGCTAGAGGGAAGAGATGCCCCATGCGGTATTAATGCAAGAACAGGAATGAAGGATCAAGGTCCTGAAGATGCCTGGCAAAGCCAAGGAGCTCAAAGCAGTTATCTAGGAAGAGAGATGAAAGGGGAACTTGCTACTACAGGCAACATATAAAGAGCGGACGGACTACCTGCTTCACCACTGGAGTGGAGAGAGACGTCTACTGAAAATAAAATACAGAACTCCAGAGAGGCAGAGGCATTGCAAATGGCCCAAAGCTAAGGCAGAAATTCATGCAGCATTCATTTTATTTGCATTTTATTCTATTATTTTTAAAGCTATACAAGGAAAGAAAAACTTCTGGGGTCAGAATGAGGCGCAGATTTTCAGGAACGTACTCAGCAGAACAGATGCTTAAATCCCATTAGCAGTCACGGAAATTGGTTGTCTAACCCAAGTAATTGAAATTATGTGCTGACTTTGCTCTCTTCCACAGTAGTAGCTCTGAATCCTGCCTCTTTGGTTGCTGTTGGTACATAAAATGAGTTTTGTTTCTACTGGGACTGTCCAAGGAAAAAAAAAAGTTTGTATTCCATATTTGAGGGCAGTGCAGGTCTGCAGCTGCAGAGCCACCAGGCCTTCTCTGGGCCTCTTGGAAAAGGCCAGTGGCCTGATGAAGGTGGGGACAGAGGGATGCTGCCATAAGGCAGGTGCGAGGCTGCATCTGGACAGGTCAGTCGGTGCCCAGGAGATTGTATTTACATGGCTCATCTTTGTTCTCTGCTGAGGCAGGATTACCTGTTTCCCTGCATTTTCAAAAAAACCTCCCATTTTGCTGTCCTGCTGTGACTGAGGATGTGAGCCTCCAAGCCAGCAATAAAATTGCTCCTTTTTTTTTTTTTTAATTTTAACTAGACTTAACAGGTCACCTCCTTCTTTTGGGAAAGCTGGTTCTTTCTCAAGGGCTACTTGAATTTACTCTCAGCTTCCAGTGATTTTTAACATGAGCAAGACTCACACTAGAAAAGGAGGACAGCAGTGAGATGATACCAGAGCCTTTACTGGCCCTAGATGTTTTCCCCCAGTAAAACTGTGTGCCTCTAAAGCTTGAATATGTTCTTGACAGGTCTGGCCCTGCAATCTGCACAGTGCTTCTTCCTGAGGATATCGGAGCCAGCTCTGCAGGCAACCACCCTGCCTTGTCCTGCCTGTTGCGCTTGGTGTGCAGAGACGCTTGCGTGTGAGGAGCAGGTCTGATCCATGCTCTAAAACCTCCTGGACACATGAGCTCTTACATTGTGTATAGTCTAAAATCTGGAATCGCTCCTGGTTGGTTCCACACAAAGCAGCTGTGGGGAGAAATGAATACAACATTTCACTGAGCGGCAGAGGAGTCTCCCAGCAGGTGACAGGCTTTGAGCACGATTGAGTCATGTTTTTTTGCTCCGCAGTTTGCTTCTGCATGACCTGGGATACAAGGGAGAAGAGTGCCCGTTGCTTTGGGGGGATGTGGTTAGCTGGAACATGAGAGTCAGTAAAACACATGGTGTTGATAGTCCAGCATTGGGCAACTCTGATTTGTCACAATTTCTGCTGGATTAATAAATCCTTAATGAGGCTTTTTCTGAAAGCTGGAAGGATGGTGTGTCGTGCCGCGCTGGCTGTCTGTGAAGGCATGTTCAGTTCTGTCCATCAGCCCTTGTGCAAATGAGAAGCAGCGGTGTTGGTTAGGACAGGCTTGTTATTCCTGCTGTGTTGACACTTACGTGAGTAACAAATACAATCATAGTGGATCAAGAAATTACTGTGAAAGTTGCAGTTCAGACATCTAAGTATGGCTGGAAAATTGCTTACCAAATTTTTTCTAGTTTATAAACTTGGCAATGAGACTAGTAGGAATCTGTGTAGGACTCTGCACCCTTTGTCAGGGACTGGGACCTTACTGCACTGAGTGTAGTAATGCACAGGTAAGAGATGGCCTTCAGCCACCAAAACTTTCTAGTCTAAGTGAAAGAAGTGAAGTCAGGTGGAGTAGAACAGGAGATGTGGAAGGACAAGGTGGTGATGGTGAGCACTGTGCTTTGTAAGTTTGGTGGTCCTGCAGAAAAGGCTTTTTGCAAGAAAGGGTCTGAAGGAGGACAGTGTTTGTTTTGTGGAAGTGTAGGAGGAGCTTCTCCCAAACACAAGGAATAGTAGGGGAGAGAAGGGGTACCTGCAATCGTTGGAGCAGATTGTTGTAATGGAGTCATATTCTGCAGAAGCTTGTAGGGCAAGATCATGTTTTCCAAGCTAGAAGGAAGTCAATGCCAGTGTGTCAGTGGTCCAGACAGAGACAATCACCTGGATGACAATGTTGGTTAGGCAGAGATAGAGACTCTGTCCATTAAGTGAGATTATGCTGAAAGAGTTTGCAGGATTCAGGCACGACTTGACTATGAGAACCCAGGAAGAGCATAAAATGACAGATTATGACCAGTTAGAGGAATGATGTTTCCAATGGGCCTTTATGTCTTCAGATAAAAGGAAAGGAGGTATCTAAGTAGTCTTGGCAAGGAGAGAGTCTATACAGCACTTAGTCCAACACGTCTCTAGGAAGAGAAGCCAGTCAGGTAATGCTCTATGGAGGTTCCTCCATTGGCAGCACAACTGGGAGAGACAGATGAATGTCCATTGCTCTGCAGAAGGATTGGATCAAGTACAAAGCTATGTAGGCATGGTATCTTCATTTCAGATCTAATGTGAAATTGCAGCTTTGGCCTGGAGCTCAAAGACCTAATGAGGCTACTGCTACCTGCCAGCTGGCTGGTGGTATCCATTCCTGTGTAAGTCTCCTTATCTCTATGGGAAATCGAGTGTCTTGCCTGAACACAGCTTGCAGTGTGAGAAGGTTTATGATGGATGATGTTACAATTGCTTCTTGTGATTTATCAGTTAATAGTCTTTCAATTAACTTTGATCTACATTGATTTATCTATAGTGCTGACTTTAGATCATAATGTCCTGCAACACCAGGAGTCATAAAGTCACTCACTTAAATGAAAAACCCTACTGAAGCATGTTGAACCAACATAGTGATCTTTATCAGCCAGAGCTGATAATTTTGCAACAAAGAAGGAGTCATCTTGATGGGACATTCAGTTATGCTATCTTCTTTTAATTCTTTCATGTTTGTGTACCATTATTAGCCTTTTTGTGACTTTGCTTGAGGTCCATGCAAGATTATGGTAGCTTGGCCATCTGCTTATTCTGGCCACCTCTTTATTTCTTTCCAGCCCTCTGGAACACCCATAGTATTCCAAGCTTTGTTAGAAGTCAACGCTAATGGATGTTAATGGATGTCAAGGGAAATGGAATAATAACTGAGGCCTGCGGGCTATTTCTCTTCAGCCAAATTATTCTGCTGTGAGACCCAGAAACGATCAGGCACAGTGAAAAGCACTGCTAACAAAGTCTCATTCTACAGACCCTTGTGTAAGAGAGATCCTCTGAGGCTCATGGACCTCACAGCTGTCCCTTGATTTGGGGCATTAGTGACCAATGCCCATATCAGCTTTCTCTAGGCAGTTTTTCTAAGCTTTTATTTTACTGGCAGCTCTAGCTTAACAACTTTATAAGGGTGCTTGTGTTCCAAGCTTGACACTTATTTTCTATTAAAGACTCCCTGTTATTTCTTCCCAGCAGCCTGTAGCTGAGTTTCAGAGATTTGTAGACCATTAATTTCAGGGAAGACCTTGACTCAGCTGATGGTTGAGGAGACAATTACTGCCTTTTCGTTGCCCACAACTTTACTTAGGCTGAGATACTGGCATAAGATTTGACCATAACGAGGGGCACCTCTGTGGCGTTAAGAGCCCAGGACATTGTGGAAGAGACACGAGGACTGAACTACCTCCCTTGTGTAGGCCCCTGGTAAATAGCTGCCTTGGCCGTACTGGTCAAACTCTTCAAAAGCCCTGGGCTAGCCCTGCATACACAGCTATAAACATCATAAAGTGCAAGAACTGGATGTGCCTAAGAGGCAAATGAGATAGCTTGGCTTAGCCCAAGCAGTCAAGACCTTCTGTGCCCTTAGCACTTGTGTTGTTTCAATATAACTGCATTGAGGGTGGGGAATGTGCAGTGACAGGGAATGACTGAACCCAAAGGACTCTCTGTACCTTACTAAAAATAGTGTCATTTTTAAAAAAAGTAACTTTTGCAGTTCTGCTAGAGGAATGATAGGACAACTTGTCCAAATGTGTTTAAAATGTGAGCATTGGGATGGCACTGGAAGGATAGAAGAGGTGGTGTTTCCAGCTCCAGTAGATCCGGTATCAAAATGAACACTTGGCCTAAGTAATGCGAGATGCCTCTGCATCCCATGTGCGTGTTCAACCTTCAAAATAATTAACACTGATTGTTGTTTTCCTTATAATAGCACCTTGGCAGTGTGCTGCAAGATGTGCATGAAATCTGGCAGCAGTGCTGAGAAATGCACAGGACCATGGAGAAAAAGCTGCAAGACCCAAAGGCCATTGGCAATATTCCCAGTGAAGGTACCTGGAGCACTTTGGCTCCTGTCTTCCAAGTAAACCTGCAGCTATTTTCACTGGATGTTTTCAGCTGAATCATGGTGTGTCCTCTAGAAAAGCAGATTTACTTCACAAAATATAGTCTGATAGAACTCGAATGGTTGCAAGAAGCTAAAGGCAATGGAGCAAAAAGATGACCCCTTTGGACAGACAGATTAGGATAGGTGTTTTGCTGCAGAGAGGGAGGACATGTAGAAACACTGATCAACTAAGATACAAAAATAAAGCCAGAAACCAGTTCTCAACTAAGTGAATACAGAGGACAACAGCTTGTGCAATTGCTTATCTTAACGAGGGACAGGATTAGAGAATGAGTATGACTTATAAATATAGGGAAAAAAATTATTTTGGTATGAAAGTTGAGAAATCAAGCACCAAAATACAGAGCTAAGATAAAATTTAATTATTATTTTCAGTACTTAGAACATCTTGGAGAGGCTTGTCTCCATTTCTATATTCATTTAATAATTTGCATAAAATAGCACAAACTAGAAGTGTTTATGGGAACCTCAAATATCATTATAAGGCAGTGCCAATTTATCTTGACTAAATTGAGATGAAGTCTGGGTACACAAGACTGAAGGGAACCAACTTACTGCTTCTGGCTCTGTCCTGTAGTGTTCTGATTTGAGCTGAAACATCTTAGGTGGCTGAAACACAGCCCTGAATGTTTCACAGGTTTGTAAGAGTGTTGTGCTTCTAGTCCCATTTCCTCCTGTGGCTCTCTATCTTAATCAAGGTTGAATTTTGGTGCAGAGTGCTAAATATATATAGTATCTCTGCACAATTAGGGAAATTGCCTATATATTTTCTTATACATTAGGAGGAAGTTAATTACATTTCCAGTTGCTTCATTTTATCTTTCTTAAAGGATAAGCACAGTCCATTATGGTTCATGCCCCAGAGTGAATCAGGATTTTTACGAATGTGAACAAGATACCTTCTCAGTCACTTAAGAGTGGAGGTTGGTATCTCAAACTCATTGAAGAGTATGGGCATGTTTTCAAAGCTCAAAATACAGAAGCTGCTATTAAAATATCTTCTGTGTCACTTTTTTAATCTGTCATTTTTGCGCCCTTCCTCAACTGTAAAAAGAAGTGGAAAATAAGATAACAGAGCAATTCTTCTTTCACAGTGAACCCTTGTCCCTAATGTATGCATGACTTAATGCTTATTCTTTCTTCTCCAACTTAATTCTTCTAACTTTTGGCATGTCCGCAGTATGAAGTCTGCCCAGATTTCAAATTCTTTTTCATTTCCAAAAAGATGTGCAATTTGTATGTTCTGCAATGACTAGCAGAACTGCCCTCAGCTAGAGGGAGAGGTAAAATAAGGATACACTCGCAGCAAATAACCCTTGCTCTAAGGTGAGGTTACTTGTCCAAGTAAGGAGTTGAGGCCATCTGAAGCTGTTTGGTGCTCTTAGTGTAGTGGAAAATTTTGGTGTCTTGCTGAAACAGCTGTGAGAAGTATTAAGGCATGTTCAGGAGTTCTGTTGTGTCTTTTAAGCAGTGTCCTAGGTAGCTGCACATATGAATTATTTTGACTTTACTTCTCCTCAGTTCTGCCTACACACTTAATTTGGTGCATTGCAAGTAGGTGCTGATGGTACCATGTGAGAAGTCTTTGCAGGAATGGCTTCTGAACACTGCAGCTTAATGGAGTGCCCAAAATTAATTTCATTATTATTTTTCTGTAGAGAGAGGCATTGCCGCAAGAAGAGTTTTACAGATAACCTCCAGCTTTCTGCAGACGCAGAGTCACTTTTGCAGGATTCTCATCTGAAGGTATTAAAGAAGTTCTGTATTGAGATTTGCTTTCTGCATGGAATAAATCTCTCATTCTAATCAAATGCAGAGTTCGGAAAAAATCTGAGTGTTTTCTAGTAAAGGATAAACTTTTCACGAGTGCCTAAACAAAGATGCTATGGATCTGATTTACAAAGGTGTTTAGCTGGTTAAAATTATGGGGGGAAGGCTACCGGGAGTTACAGAAATGTGGTTACCTCATTCTCCTTGCGGTCACACTTGCTAGGACTTTTGTCTTTTCCTGTCATTCTCACTAACTGCTGCTCTGGACCTTGAGGCAATTAAATACTTTTTGCATAACCAGCCCAAAGCTACACAGGCGTGGTTGCAAATTTAGACAGATAGGCTGCTTCTCCTAAGAACAGCCTCCTACATCTTGTCTCAGTGGAAGTATTTGCTGAGAGTTGTCTCAGTGAGTGGAGTTCACAGGCGTGAAGACACTTCCTATGGCTTGAATGTCACTCAAACAGTTTCCTCCTGATTGTTTCTTTGGAGGTTTGTTGGGTTTTGTTTTTCACTCTGTGGGCAACCTCATTTGCCACGGGAAGTCTTCACTGCATGAAGACTTCATTGCAAAGCAATGCAATAGTTCCTACAGTTGTTTCTCACTTGAATGTTACTTTCAATGCCCTTAAAAGCATTGATGTTTCAAGTATATATTTTGTATAGGTGTTTTGTATCATCTGATGGGAATTAATTTCACCCACTAGATAGTACTTCATATTTAAAAGTTCTGATCTCTAGAACGCTGCTTACTGAGCAAGTGAGCAGAGGTGGAGAGCTGCTAGCGATAGCAAGGTATATCCATGCCATCTACAGGTAGAAGAATGAAGCTGGGAATGTGCAACTTTGACATCTTTCATGCTGTCCAGATTTGCGCTCTTAGATCCTTCTATGGTGGCAATCGGCTCCACCGCACGCAGCAGCAACCAGTGGGAAGGGGTGAGGGCAGCGCTCTGGGTACGGACCCCCATCAGTCCGTCCCCGGCAGGGTTGGTGTAGGCAGCAGGGAAACAGCGAGTTTGTGGTGTATGGCTGCGACTGTGTAAATGAGAGGAGCGGTGAACCTTGTGTTCCTCTGTCACCTCTACAGGAGATGCGTTGAGGATGCCCAGTTGCCGGTGCCATGGTGCCGCGCCTTGGTACAGAAAAACATGAAGAAAGTCATCCAAAAAAGGTTGCTGCGACAGGTTGCTAATAAAATCTCTGTGATTGAGAGGAGAACGTGAAGATGTTTTATGAGAAGGGAAAAGGCAGAGTGGGGGAAAAAAGTCAGTAGAGCCCAACAGTTTGTCAGGGAAGAGAGAAGTTTTTAACTGACTGTCAAACCATAACCTTGGAAACCTAAGGAAAAGAGGCATCGGCATGTCTGTCAGCATAGAAAGGCATCAATCTTCCCTGGCTAGACAGCAACACGATTACTTCTGGGATAATGTCAACAACGTGGAAGTGCAGTAAGCTGATCTGGCCATTTACAAAGGAAGGGAGGAGGTGGGATGCAACTCCTCCCCTTGTTCTTTCAAGCTCTTTCATTTAAATAGATCATTTACAGCTAGTTTTTGATTAGGAATGATTAAAACCTGTATCTCTATTTTGAAAGATTCACTTTCACTTTGTTATGGCCTATTGCAAAATAAGGTCAAACTGAGGAGAAATATCTTAACCATTTTCTTTCCGTATTTCCTTAAATGTTGACAATTTCCTGCTGTTCTTGTGATTTCCTTTGTCTTAGTCTAAGATATCCTAGCAAAACTGGTATGGAGTGGTTGAGAGGAAATGCTTCCAAATAGCTTTAATTTTAGTAGAAAAAAATTCTTAAATTATCAGAAAAATTTACCTAAGAGCAGTTTGTTATCTGGAAAAAGATTTGGAACCTGATCTGACTAGGGAAGAAAATACATCCTCTTCCTCTTAAAACCACTTTCCTAACCATTTGGTGGTCTTTGGGACTAGTCAGAAGTCCTGCACATCCCACGGCAGGAGCTCATCTCCTGACCAACATCTAGAGCTTCTGAGGGATCACCTCAGGCAGTCGTCTGTCTCACTTTGCATGGAGATGATGTCTCACTGCGCTGTTAGATGATTCTGTCTGCCCTAAGGCATGAGACAAGACACTGTTCCTACTCTGTTTTCTAGTTCTGTAGAGTCATGGACTTTGTCCAGGATTTCTTGCCCATGGAAGTGCATGTCCAGAACAACCTGTTGCTCCTCGGAGGAAGCATTAAGCATTCATCCTTACTTGCTTCTCTGGTCAGCTGCATCTCTTTGTGGTGGCTCTAGCAAACCCAGCGTGACCCACATCTCCTGCTGTGCTCTGAGGCATGTGTTCAGGAGCCCCAGGTAAAATGTTATCACTGGAGAGCTATGTGTTCTTCACGCTACACTTCCAGCTGTGAACTGAAACACTCTGCTGGGCAGTAAATGCAGGTCAGGAAAAGCCATAAGCAAGCGACAGTCTAGGGGCACTCTGCCCTGCCTCATTTTATGACAAAGTTTATGAGTTATGTAAATAATTGGTTATTATTTTTGCTGATGAGTGGCTGAACTGCCCGGAGTTACAAACACTGATGATATTTTATTTTCTTGCTGAAATGGAAACCCTCAAAAATTAACTTTGCATCAGATTAAGTACTCTTAGTACCAGTGCTACTAGTTTTGGTTGATCCAAAACTGTTGGGTTTACCTTTGTTTTTTGTCACCCTATGTGTTTTGCTCCAGGAAAACTATACCAGTTCTTTTTAAAAAGGAATGTGTATTGAGCTGCTGAAAAATTTTACACAAACTGGATTATAGATGTATAGTGACTGTGTGACATGATGAGATTTCTTCTGTTGTCATTCTGCCTAGAAAAGAAAGGGTTGTTTTCTGCTACTGGAAAGCAGCTATTGATAAGGATGGTCTCTGCTCTCCTCACTTTGGTTCTGCAATCTGTTCTCGGTTTTGGAGCATCTCTGCATTTTCCTGTGTGATGGCAAGGGCCATGGGAATGAGGTGCATGTTGTAAATGAGGTTATGTCAAGATACTGTGATTTATGACCATAATACTGCAGTCTTGTCTCAACTTCTTTGCATAACTTATCCTAATGTCATCTGCTGCTATCTAGGAGGAGAAAGGGGACCTTAACTTACAGCTCAACTTGTATATTAATTTCATTTCCTTTTTACATGCCTAGACCAAACTTTTGCTAGTTGTTTCGTAGGAGTTTAGGGGAGGTAATCAACAATACCATGCCCCGTTGTACAGCACATTTCAAACAATTCATATGATGTTTTCTGAATTAAAAATAACTAGTAGCATAAATGATCAAAGTGGTTTGTCAAAGGGCAAACATCTGCGCTGGCTGAAAAGCTTTGAAGGTACCAGCCCATTAACACCCATTAAATCGATGATATGTGGGGCTGTGCTACGGAGCGGGCTTTGTGGGCATTCTCCAAACAACTTGAGGTATGTTAATTTTCTCCTCGAAGTGCTGACAATCAGTTTAAAAGCTCTTTGGTGTATCTTACCTCATTTATCCCCATCGGTTCTGCTTTCAGAAGCACAGCACCTTGGCTGGAAGCTTCTATGTGCATGGGTACCACATCTGAAGAGAGGATGCGGGTGTCTAAAGGGTGTGTGAGCACCCTCTACGTGGGATGACCCTGAGACTCTGTCTCATGGGGTCTGACAGGCAATTTCTATTTATTCGGGCACATCTTCAGTTGCCTTACCGGTTGCTGAGGGAGACAAGTGAATGGTTTGCGACAGCAACCATCAGTGACAGAGGGATTTAACAGACCTCAGGCAGATCTCTGGGTCATGGCCCTGAGTTGTTTGCTGTTCACCCACAGACCAAATGTGAATTAATACAGACTCAAAAGCTTATCTGCTATCCAGAGTGTGCATGGATGGGTACATTTAAGGTGGTACGTGAGGAGTATGGTACGATATTGCACCAGGAGAGCAATTTTGCAAATGATTCCAGGCTTGTAAAAGATTTAGGAGCAATGTGTTAAGCACACGCCTCACCCTTGTGTGACCCATCAGGATGAAAACCTCTGGGTTTTTTCTGTTTTTTTGTTTTTGTTTTTTAATTCAGAAGACCCACAATGCTGCATTTGCTACACAGATCTCAGCATGGACTGCTGTAGTGCCTGGGAGTGGGAGGGCAGGGAGGAGCAGGAGGAGGATGGAGGATGCGGGGCATGCGGGGCTGGCTCACTGCAGCTCATGGCAGAAGTATTTTAGAGAGTCTCCTAGTAGCTTTGTTACTTGCACATATAGCACAGTTCCTCTTTCACACTGCTTTTGTTTTCTTTTTTAGCAATGGATTGAAATTTAATTGGAAATTCTGTGTGGATTTTAAAGGATGGAAAAAGTGACTCCTTTGACGTGGCTGGGAGAAAACAACATCTCACAAATTTCCACAAAGGCTGGTGTGGAGATCCCACATGAGGAGTATCACTATCTAATCTGTGAGCTGTAGACACAGCAATCAAGCTGCTCAGGCTAAAGTCTGCTGAAGTTAGGAGAAAATTCATCTCCTGAACCTGGGTGTATATTGCCCCATGGCAATGTTTCCATAAAAAATAATTTACATATGTAATGAAGACCTTTTCATCACTTTCTTCATTACTCATAGCTGAATTTTTCCCAATCTGGGAAGTTCTTGCCCTTGCAACATCCCCTGCACTGGGCTATAGTGTTTCTATAACCCCATTTTATTGTGGGAGAAGTGGGTTGCAGGGAGCCTGCCAGACTCATCTGTGAGCATGTTCAGCTACAGAGGAGAGATGTGAGCCTTGGTGTTCCAAGCCCAAGGCTAGTTCCTTAACCCTGGACCAGTCTCCCTGCCTTTAAGTTGATTTATGTGTAGGATTTCACTTCTTCATTATAGTGTATACCATAAGTCATGCAGACACATTCTGCATTAACAGCATTAACACATACAGAATATACAAGTGCTTACAATCCAGGTTTAAATGCACGTTTCCACAAAACGGTGCATTGCATGGATGCAGACAATTATTTTCACATCATATGAGGATGTCCATTTAAGATCTACCCTCCAATTTAAAACGTAACTCCCTTTTTAGTATTCATGCTAGAGAAAGACTATATCCAGCCTCTTCTGGAAAACTGGGCTTTGTAGCCTTTGGGGCTAAAGGATCCTAGTTATAAAAGGAGGGTCCTTGTAGTCAAGCTGGGAAGCCTGTGGGTAAATTCACTGGAGCAAGCTGGGATGCTTTGCTTTAAAGGTAAAAGTCAAAGGTGCCATCCGCTGCTGAAGCCCAGTTGTGTACTTCTGTCCACAGCAGTTAGTCCTGCTCACTCAAATGACTGAAAAGGAATTACTCTTGACATACACCTCAGCTATTAACAGGTTCAGCCAGCAAATACCTGATGCAGAAACCAATAGGAAAACGGAGCTTTAGCCCAATAGCTCTAGGTATGTTATGCCATTAAGACATTTTTATTCTATCTGCTGAGCTCCTTCTCTACTCTGCATAAAAATTCCTACCAGCCCTTTAAACTTAAGCAAATGAAGGGCACACACTGAACTACTTGTTATTAATATCTCAGCAGTATTTTCTAATTCCCAATTCATGCTTGAAATGGATTAAAACTGCTAATCCTTGTCAAGGCAGCAAAATTTGATGCTAATTTATTGATGTGCTCTTTTAAGAAACTTTAGGTTTCTTGTCTATAAATTAAATTTAAACAGAGAATTCAAGGTCCTTCCCAATTTAGAGAGTAGAGAGTGGAGATCTGCGTGCTGAAACATCGCATGTCCTTGAGCTTACTGTACAGTATGGCTGAGGAGGGGCTGCCTTGTTTTTCTAAAGGGATGCATATGTGCCTTGATAGCTGTCTCTTAAGGTCAGCCGTGCCAACGGCTTCTCCATCTCACACCACTTGAGTTGTCTTGGTTCATCTTGAAGGGTGCTCCAACTTCTTCTCTTCCACTGAGCTTTTTGCTCCTGTCCTGAGCTCAGCCGTTGCTCGGTACCACAGGTGGTTTTTAATGAACTATCCCAGAGGTGGGACGTTGGTGCTGAGCCTCGGAGGGGCTCTGTTGTTCCGCAGGGAATTATTTTAGAGTCCTTGCACATTTTTCATTATCTTAGAGACTTATTTCAATCTTAGTCCTATACGTTTATGTTAGTAACATGTTCCTTTACCAAATGAAGTTTATTATTTTCAGAATATTCAATTATGTGGCAGTTGTTTTCCTTAGTTATTGTTTTCTTACCTGGGAAGGAGCAAATGCTGGGGAAGTTGAGAAAAAGCCTGCCGTAGGGACCTATGCTCTGTGCCTTCCTCACGCTGAGCAGAGCTGCCTTTTTCTGTAACAAGCCTTTTCCAACCACACAACCACCTTTACAACTGGGAAAGACAACAGGAACAGCCTGTGCATCCGTGCTGGACTCCTGAGCTGCACCGGCTGCTGGGGTGGGCTGCCATGGGGGGAGGCAGCTTGCCTGGGCTTGGGTAGCAGAGTAGTTTGAAATCTAGGAAAAGCGAGTAGCTAACAACATCATATTGACTGTGGTTGATGCTGTAGTGAACCCTGTGTGGGCACTTAGGCATTAATACAAGGTTCCTGTGGGTGGTTTGGTTTCTTGTCCTACCGGTATTTTTAAGAGTGTGATTTTTCTGGCTTGCGTTAGGTCAAAAACTTGGAATTTTTAAAGAGTCCCAACATTGCGTCTCCCATCCTGTCTGTTATCCCAGATATTTTTGTTTTGGAAATGCTCAAACAAAATGTTTTGTCAGTTTTAAAAACTCCTCATAATTTGACAAATTAATTGAAATAAAACTTTCCTTGAAGAATAGTTTCAAAAATGGCAATTATCACCTCAAACATGTCTGGGAAATTGACAGCGAGATTTATCAAAATCTAGATGACTTTGCAATTAAAAAAGACAATCGCTATTGAACAGTAACAGTGTTCTTGGCAGCTCCAAAAAATGTCCTTTATTTAAGACAACCTGTGATTCCAGACATCACGATAGGAACTAACTGTTTTGATGCATATGTATTTTTAGAACTGAGAGAGAGAGGCAGGTGGAAAGGGGCTGGCATAGTGTGTCAGAAGAGGATGCAGCCAACGCTGCCTCTCTCCAGCCAGCACGGGGGGGTACCAAAGCAGTGTGAATTTAATTTGTACATTAATATAACTAGGAAACAGGGCAGCTCTCCTTCTGAGTCTTTAAAGGTCCCAAATGCCAAGTTTGGCATCTGTAGGTATTTGCAGTGAAGCATTGATTTTCACAAATGCTGGGCCAGAGGTGTCACCTGCAGCCACCACACCTCCCTCTCCATGTCCCATTGCCTCCCAGGGCTCCTTCGTGGTCCCCACGGTGAAAGCCGGTCGGGCTCTCGTTCCCTGGCATCGCTTAGCTCTGCTCCGGATGCTGGTCCCTGGACTCGTCCCTGAGCTCATTACATCAGGTATCTCCTTTATGTTTTTGCACAAAAAGGAGTGTTTGTCTTGCTGGATTCTCTTTGCTGGTTTGGGATTATCAGCATGCTTTGGGAAAAAACGCTCTTAGGCTTATCTGTCCTTCTGTCTATCCATAAATACCCACGGAGTAAGGAGAACGCACATATGTGCGTTCTGAACAAATACCGGCTCATCTTTCTGTCACTTTATTGCAATCTCTACAGCATTCCTGTGAAGAACTTCTATGCCTGGCTGTCCTTAAAGGGTTATTAATTAGCCCATTAAAGTTTTGGAAATTCAGAGGAGAGTGGAAATTGTAATTCTCAGATGCTGAGGCTGAGTTGGTGGTGTTGGTAACTGGTGAGAGTAATGCTTGCCCAGGGCTCTTCTGATGGTGCATCTTGGCTTTTATGGGATTTCCTTGCAGAGATTTTCCATCCTGAGACCGAACACATTCCCACCTGTATCACATAAGGTGTTAGCTTAGCTGGGTTTCTTGAGATGCTTTGTCCTCTTACCAGGCAACAGCTTTTAAGATGAGGGGGAAAAAAAAAAGAAAAGGCTATGTCTCAGCCTGGATATCACAGGGGTGGGAGTGAGTACTGGGAAGGTGATCCCTAAGCAGAAGCCTTAGCCTGGAAAGTTAAATGAGCACTGAATTTTCTCAACATAGCGTTTGCTTCACTGCTAATAAAGCTGCATGCTGGAAAGAGGACAAGACTAGATCTGCCTGGCATTTGAGTCTGGTTTGCACAGCAGGCAGGGCTGGCTCCCATTTAGCACTGCAGAGAATTCTCTGAGAAAAAGCCAGTGGCTAAGACATGTAATGTTAATTACAGATAGCGTCGACTGAAATACCTAGAGGAGACAGGCAGTAGCTGCAGTCTGTAGAATCCAAAGGGACTTGTCTGAGTGGCATTAATTTTTAACGCTTTAATCAGGATAAAATCCCTCTACAAAGTCTTAAGGGGAGTAGGAGAAATCTGTTTAATTTTTTGAATATAACCTGAAGGAGAAAGCAATAATTTCAGCAATTTCTAATGATGACAAAGTTCTTAATTGGACAACAGGAGAAACAAACCCCTCATTTTTACCCAAGCCATTTAAAATTCAGCTGAAGCCAGACAGAGAGCAGCAATTCCATTACCTTTATAAGCCATTTCATGAGATTTAAATCTCTTGCATATACTCTGCTTGTTTGTTTGTTTGTTTTTTTAAGTGAGACTTCATGCTGGCCTGATAGACACTTCCCTGCTAAAGCCGAAGGGTTTTTGTCCAGGAAGAGGCAGGTTTCTCCTCTCCCCTGCTGCGGGGTGAGCCGTGCAGAGAGAACCTGCTCAATATGGGAAGGGGAGCAGCGGCGGAGGACCCGCTGCATTCCCCTGCATCCCCAGGAGTTCTTCACCCCCCTCCAAAAAAAATCCTTCCTCACCAGAACATAATAGTGTGCTAATAACCTTTCAAAACCCGGAGCTGTATTCTACAGGTGTGCAAGGCATATGGCTTCTCCCCTATTAGCAATGCAAATTTAATCAACCGGAATAATATTCAAATGGTTGGCTCAGCATGAGCCAACAACCAACAAGCAGTTGTCACTTTTCCCTGCTTTTGACAAACGTTAAGAACGAACTTTGATTAAAACTTCAGTTCTCCTTAAAACAGATATCCCTTTGAATGAAAGGAAGCAATGTCCTCTAGCAGATCTATTGCATTTCCACTGTCACTTCCCAAGAAAACTGCTTTTTATGTCCAGATCTCAGCAACATGAGATAGAAAAATCTGTTACTTTCCAGTTGAAAAGCAATCCTTGTCACTAAATGTGCTGTAATTCAGCAAAGTGACGAAGTTCAGGTTGATCTGCATATTTTCCTGTTTGGGATTTTTATTGCATTTCAATTTAATTTCATGGCACGATGCTGTTTGTTGTTGCTTGGTTCTTGCTAATAGCTGCAATATGCTGTATGTCTACTCTTCTGTCTGTCGAACAGTGCCAGGTCACTGGGTTTATAGACTTCATCGCAGAGCAAAAGTTTGGCGTGTTTTAATGCCCTCCTCGCTGCAGCAGCTCATCCTTGATAATGACGGTGGCACTCTTGGGAGAGGTCAGCATGGTCATGTTTAATGGCAAGGGCAACGAAAGCAGGGAATCACCAAGCCAGGCCCTGACTCCAGGGTGCTGTGCCCAGTTTGCTGGTTGGCAAAAGTACAGCTTTCTGGTGATTGGCAGAAAATTGTTGGAGTTTTGTTTGAAACTTATGGGAATGGTGAAAGAAGGGCAAGGACAGAATATAGAAATTAATGTCTAGGTGCAGATCACTCTCTGAAAAGCCACAGGTTAAAACATGCAGGGGGCTGTTTAGGGATGGCCTGTAAATCTGAGTGATACCATACAGACTAAAACAAGACACAGTCATTTTTCTCTGGGTGGTATGTTCTCAGACAGGGCCCTACAGGGAGACGTTGCTGTTGAGGCAGATCCAGTCAAAGGAAAGCTCTGCACCAGGGTTATCCAGCGATCAGGACCAGGATCCCATCATTGCAAACGTATTTGTTGTACAGAGATTTGTGCCTGCACTGTGTCGTAGAATCATAGAATTGTCTAGGTTGGAAAGGACCTTTTAAAATCATAGAGTCCGACCATTAACCTAGCACTGCCAAGTCCACCACTAAACGACGTCCCTAAGCACCACATCTACATGTCTTTTAAATATCTCCAGGGATGGGGACTCCACCACCTCCCTGGGCAGCCTGTCCCAGTGCCATGCGTGCCTGCACTGTGTCATAGAATCATAGAATTGTCTAGGTTGGAAAGGACCTTTTAAAATCATAGAGTCCGACCATTAACCTAGCACTGCCAAGTCCACCACTAAACGACGTCCCTAAGCACCACATCTACATGTCTTTTAAATATCTCCAGGGATGGGGACTCCACCACCTCCCTGGGCAGCCTGTCCCAGTGCCATGTCATGTCCCAGGTACCACAACTGAACAGCAGACTCCCTTCACTGACTTCTTCCCAGCTTAACAGCATCCGATGCTGCTGGAAGGGGATGACCTTGTTCCTCTGGGTGTTTTTTGGGAGCTTTGCAGTGTTTCTGGGCCAGCATGGGCTCTTCTCCTGCCCAGGGGACTGTCACTGACCACACATTACTGATGAAGCTGGTCTTTTAGCTGCAGCATAAATACTGATTTTGATCTGACTGACACCAGGTTTGACCTGATGGCACTTTGCTGGAGTTCATTGATGCTGGTGAAGACAAGATCTGATCCTGTAGCCTGCCTCCAAAATAGCTACCCACATCCTGTGGTGGGTAAAACCATCACTCTTTTCCGTTTGCCTGTAAAATGCACATGGCACTTGCCCCCAAGGCTTCCTTCTCTTGTCATCTGGGCAGTTGGAGGAAACTATAGTGTCATCTAGTTGAGTAATTGTGTAAGGGCTGCAAGATTCCTTTTAAAATCTCAGATAATTGTGGTCACTTTATTTTTCATTCACTTAGTGAAAGAAAATGTGAAATTACCACAGCAGATAATTATGATAGTAGATTTCTTGTGTTCTTGTTCATTAAATGCTGATTGAGACTGGTTCGCTAATGACTTTGCTGAGTTATTTCAAATAATATTGTCGTTTATGGGATTAGAAACAGTCTTTTTATTGAAAGCCCCTTTATCTGAAGAGGCCCTGCATGACACATCCTTTTAAAGGACCATTTGATCATAAAAAAAATATCAAAGTCTACCTGACTGTTGCAGAAACATGAAAACCGAGTTGCCTGAAGATGTGGAGGTAGATCCTATGGCGCACGATAAAGAAAGGCTTCGCTTGTTTTGTAGCCTTTCTGCTATGGCAGTGAGATGATTGTACCCATCTGCTCCTCTCCCAGGACGGGCCGGACGCGGTGCCTTGTAGATGTCAGCAGTGGCTGAGGTTTGCTGGTGGGATCTGAAGTTATTAGGGATGCAGAAACACTGTGTGGAGATGGGACAAACTTGGGAGCTGTGTTCCCATGAGGGAAACAAGAATATGGCCAGCCTAAGGAAAACACAAAGCTGAAATACAAATGCTGGACTTCAGCATCTGGAGTCTGTCTCTGCTGGGAGCCGAGGGGGTGGCAGGCAGGTCTGGGAGATGCCCTCCTCCTGGGGCTGGGCTGCACCCCGCTGCCTGTTGTGGCTCTCCGCATTCGTGCCTCATTTAGGGAACGGCATCTCGCTGCCGTGAACTTTGCGGATGGGGTTTCTCACCCTGTCTGAGGCTCTTTGATTTACGTAGGAGCTTGTTTGCAGGTTGTTTGCAAAGTTGTCTGCTGCTGCTGAGTTAGTGCTGTAGCCAGCGTGTTTCTGGCCTCTGGCCAGGTACGTGCAGTCCTTCCTGAGATACTGGCTGCTCCTTGCTTGAACATTTGAGTGCTGCCCATCACCCTGCGATCTCACCCACGTAGCCTTTAGCCTAACGCTGGTGGGCTGTGGGCCATCGTCTGTACGAACACAGACCTTTCCATGGGGCTCGGAGGCTGGAGGCTTTTATGGGCAGGGTGGCACCTGGGGATTTGCTGTCGGCTCTGCTGCCCCCGTGGCTGGGTTGCAGGGATGGGGATGACCAGGTGTTTGGGAGAAAGCCGTGGTGCCGGAGGGTGAGGAGCAGACCTCCACCACTACGTGGGCAATGGTCAGAGCTTGTAAGGGGGCTGCAAGATGTGGCTGGAGCAGGGCTGTATTGGGACGGAGGTAAACATCAGCCTTTGCAGGAGGGAGCAAAGCCTTGGGGCTCCTGATGCATCGTCACACAGGGCTGTGGGTAGCAGAAATGCAGTGGCAAGCACAAGCGATGTTCACACTGTGCTCCACAGGGTACAGGTTTCACACACATCTCTCACAGAGCTTTTATTTTTGTTTTCCTGGGGAAAAGTACACTTCAACATCTCTTCTTGCTGTGTTTCTTCTTCCTCTTGCAGCCAGATAGGGCAGCGTCAGTGTCTGGACATCCGTTGTGATTCTGGGGTTGTGGCTTAGTTTAGGTTTTTTGGGTTTAACAGAACTTGTTCAGCACTGACAAACAGTGAGGAAAGAGTTGTTGGGCATTTTGATTCCCTTGATTGCTGATTTTTGTTTACTTCAACCTCTTGAAAAGCAAAGCACTTCTTATCTCTGCACGGGAGATGAAGCCATCTCTTTAGCTGCAGCCTTCTTAAGAAAAAGGGTGTTTTTCTGATGCCTGTATTTTTCCCCTGAGAAAACATGAAACACAATGGAAGGAGTTTAAGCAAAAAGCCAGAGTCCTTGAACTCTAAAGGCATCAAAGCTGAGCTACTTTCCTTTGAAAATAGTCTTTGGGCGGGCTATGATTATTCCTAGGCATTTATAATGCCACCTATCAGACAGGTTTTATTCTAGCTAATTTTGTCTTCCACTTCTTGATGCCTTTGTCTATTATTTTACTTTTGATGCACTTAGCTAAATAAGCCCAAATATGCTCCCAGGAGATGGTGCTGCTTGGGACCAGGCTGTGTGGGCAGCCCTCCCCAGGAGCCCAGTCCCTCCCCAGCCCAACAGAATGATTTCTGCATTGGTTGTGTGTGTGCCAGCAAATCTGGGTGTCCCCTCAGTGCCACTACCCTGTGTGTTCTCTCTCCTCTGTGCTTTAAATCCACCCCTAAAAGAGCCCTTGCAATAAATTTTCTCCCTGAGCTTGAATGTCTGCAAAAAAGAAATGATTCTGGCTGTTCTCATCATGTTCTCATTAGATGAGATCAGACCAGCACAATAAGGTAGTTGGGTTTTTCATCTTGTTTGTCTTTTAAGCAGAGCAAATGTAGTCCTGCAAGTGACATATCCACACGCTGATAACATTGGCATATGCTCCGTTCGTTTTGATCTGGGAAGGAAGCCTCTCAGGTGGAGACTGCTGCAGATGGGTTTGCAGAAGGAAGGAGTAAAAGGTTAGCAGGGTCCCGCTGCTCCACACAGGACTGAATCACTGCTGTCGGTCTGTCTGGTGGATGTGGTCTGTGTGCGGCACGCAGAAGCAGCTGTAACATTAGCTAAGTCTGTGTCTTGTGGGGGTCTGAGCTCTGCAAACCCAGCTGCTTATGGGGTGAACGTGATATGAAGTGATGATACGGAGTGAAAAGCCACAATCCTGGTATCTAAGATAACCAGAATGGCTTAAGGGGATTGATCCCCTGAAGGGCTGTGCAGAACTGCATGCTTTTAATGAAATTCAAACATCATAGATTTGTCCAGGTCATGAGGGAAAATCCTCTATAAGTCAGTCTTGAGCTGAGCTATGCTCAGTCTGTCCCTGGGGGTTGCTGGAGGCAGGAGCAAGCATCAAACACTTCAAAAATGCTTTGGGCAGGAGCAAGAATCAAAACCTCCTGATGTGCTGCGAGGCCGCAGGGAGGGTGTGTGTCCTGGGCTGGCTGGATGCTCTTCCATGCGCTGCCTGGGCTAGCCTCATCCCTCCCATCACCTCGCTTCTGGTGACTGAGAGCATGCGTGAAACACTGAGGATTTATTGTAGAAATTGTGTTTGTGATGTCAAATCTTAAAGTGTGTTTTTGTTGTGGGCCTCACTCGTGTCAGGAGTAAGGCCCTCATGTTTCAAAACCTGTTCTGTTCAATTGGCCTCTAAATGTTTGTCAGGCAAAATGTTTTCTATTTTCCTACCAAAGTTACCGAAGTATCTTTTCCTCTTACTGCTTTTCTTATTATTCTCCCTCTATTTCTGCTGCCTGTGCAAACTACTTATTTGCATATAGTTACTTCATTACACTTTTTCTTTTGTTCAGATTGTTAGTTGTTCATTTTGAGGTTTTTCATTTACATTTAATTTTTAATCTTGTAAATTGGCTGTTGTCAGAATACCTGCAAGCCAAGAGAAAATAATGTGTTTCAGAACAGAAATAATGAGATCAGAAGTGAAAAAGGTCCCAGTGAGACAAACAGTGGCAAAAAACTATGAGGGGCAGATATTGTCAGATTTTGTCTCTCTGGCTCATGCCAATCAGGAATTTATCCTGCAAGAAACTCTGCTGATATCAATGGAGTGAGTATGGCGAGCACAACCTGACCTACGGAAGACCATGCTTCGAGTTTTGTTGTTTGGAGTTCCTTGGCTCCTAACAGCCTTTCTGAATGATGCTGGTACTCTGTCAGTATTCTCCAGGGGGCTGGAGGTCTCCAGAGATACTTTCTGTAATTATGTTGTACTTAAGCCTGTGCAGGTGAAGGACTTCTCTGTCCATGCGTGTTAGGTTTTTCCTCATTCCTCTGTAAATAGCAGGGTGCTTTTGTTGGGTTCCCCACCCCTTTGACAGCAATGAATTTTGGGTTTGTCCAAATCCCTTTCGCCACCTCTCTGCAGAGAAAATAAGCTATTGCTGGAGGTGAGGTTGGTTGCTTGGTTTTCGATTGCATTTGATCTGTGAAATTCCCAAGAAGCCTAAAAAACAGTGGGAGTGCAAAGCAAAACAAAACCTACTGGGAAAGTGCAAGACTCAACTGGTAGCAAAGGAGATGGGCTGCATAATGTGTCATCTGAAACTGCCCTGCTCTGTTCCAGCCGGCCCAGGTTGCTGCAGGCTGCTGCAGGCTGTCCCCTCCACCCTCAAGTCTGTTTTGCCCTAATGCCCCGGTGTTGGATGTCCCTTGCCATCCATCTCCCGCTGTCTTTATTCCTGCAACAGCAGCCACAAAGTAGTTCAAATGTGTTATCCTCCAGGGCAGGCTGCAACGTCTGTGTGTTTGAAGGGTGTTAGAGGGAGAGCTGAGGCTGGGATTGCCATAGGGAGGCAGAGAAGGAGCCATGCTGTGCTTGATGCTTTCCCATTGCATCTTGCTGTGGCAAAAGCCCCGTTTGCCATGCTCTGTGTGTGTGTTTATGCCTCTCTGCAGAACTGCCAGAAGGGCTAAGCCTACAAATTAAAACTGGTAACATTTAGCAAGGGGCAAGTGAAATCTGCTCAGGACTCCAAGCGTGATTGTTGGCTCTCTCTGTAAGGAGGTATGGCTAGTGCTCTGGCATCTGAGAAAGGAGACGTGGGCTCCGAGGCAGCCGCTTTGGGGAGGAATTGCCATCTGGATTCTTCCCTTTGTGCCCATGAAGCTCACTGAAGCACAGACATGGTCCCACCAGGTCCCTTCAAGAAAAGTCAGACTGGGCTGTGAGGTTCCTATCACTTGGCTCAAATACTCTGTGAGAAAATAAAGGAGCGGCATACCTCTGATGGTCAGCTGCAGAGTTTGATCCAGTGAGGGCATTAGTGAAAATGGGATTGGAAAAGGAAGCTTTCAGGGGAGTTTGTAGATGGGAATTCAGTGGGATTTTCAGCTCCAAACATCATGTGTTTCTGATGACGAACACCATGAAGGATGCAAAAACAGTCACTCTAGGGAGTGTCCACAACTTTTCATCAACCGAACCGTCTGTGCCAAATGGAAGAGCAAACTAAAAAAAAGTGTCACACTTACTGCTGGTAGGTGACACAGATGCTAGATTTATTTAAAGCCTGGGACTAATAGCTACACTGAATGATATGCAGCTGATTCGGGTAATATATGAATACAAACCAAGGTGGAAGATTTCACAAGACAGTTTTCAAGGCAGAAATTGTTAAAAAGTGCCCTTTACACATCACCAGCTAAGTGGTGTGTACTTGCTGCTCAGAGCTACTGTGCCAGTTGGACATCTGCCAGGCTTGTAATGCTGCTTTAAAAGGGATCACTTGCCATGCGGAGTTTTTGCATTTTCTGTTATCCAGACTCACTTGAATGTTAATTTGTTCCCGGCTGCCAAGGACCCAACTCTGCAAAAAACTGAATGCGGCTGAGCCTCATGCCTGCTGAAGGGGCTGCTCCCATCCCTGCTCCGCTGGGCTCGGGCTGGAGGTATGTGCCGGGGATGCTGGCTTGCTGCAGTCAGAGGGCAATCTGTTATTGGGATATAAAACATCCAGCCACAAAGGCATTCCCTTCTTACAAAGTGCAATGCTGTGGCCTTGGCAAAAAAAGGACAGCAGCTTTTCTCTCCCATGGGAGGTGACAGCTGGAGAGGGCACTGGGGAATATTTGGAAAGTAAAAAGCTTCTTGGGTTTTTGGAGCAGGGCTACTGCGAAGCACCCTGATCCTCGGACAGAGCCTGCCAGGGGATAGCGGAGTGGCATTGTGAGCGTGGGCAGGTCAACGTGGGTGATTGGCCCTTGTAGGAGAAAGCTAAAGCCACCAAGAACTTTCCTGTGCCATCAACTTGCTGTTCCCACAGCGCCTGGTCCTTCAGCAGCAGGTTGGGGATCCCTCTGCCTCGGGGGAGCTCTCTGGGTGGGGGTGATCCCATCATACCAGGGCCCTGCAATGGGGCCCTCAGACCTTCTTGCCACCCATCTGAGTTTTACCTTGTCCTTTTCAAGGTGGCAAAATAGCAGCTGATGGCCTTGGCCTGGGTTCAAACAGGACAGTTTGTCATCTCACTTCTAGTTCTTTTAAGCGTTTGCAACATCTTTTGATGGGAATAAGTAGTTTTTTCCACGAGTGTATGGGCAGAAGGGAAGCCACCTCACGGGGTGGCTGCTCTTTATGGCAGAGTAAATTGCAAAGCTCCTGGGCTGGGGGTGGCCGGCCCACAGGAAAACCAGGGGATGCTCTGAACTGCCCAGGGGCTGGAGATGAGAAGGGAGTGAAACAGTGGCAGAGACTGAAGCAGATGGGAGAGGGCAGCAAGGCGGAGGGTGTTGATGGGAGGCAAAGCGTCCCTGTGCGGTGGGGTTAGTACACAGATGATGGGGTGCAGCGTGTTTGACGTGTCCTGTTGCCAGCCTTGCGTTAAGGCTAGCACCCTTTCTCTGGGCAAGGGCAGCAAGGTGGTGAGGGGACGTCCAGGCTGTGGCAGTGGTACCACACTGATGCTTGGTACAAGGCATTGGAGCGATGGGAATACATGGGAAAGACACCCCCTCCACCACATCCACTTGTAGGTGCGTAAGCCATTGGAAAGTCAAAAGGCGTGGGCTAATCTCATCGTTGGTTGGCATGTGTTTTACAAAGTGCTGGGATCTGCACTGAAACTTCACTGCTTTGACTAGAAGGCACCTAAATAGGTTCAAATTTAACTAAGTCTTCCTCCTCCTGCTTAATTTCTGCATGAAGAGTTTTGGATGCTTAAAGAAAAATGCAATTTTTTAGTGTCTGTTTTTAGCCAAACAAAAAATGGGAGATTGTTCAAAATTTGATTAAATATTTAAAGCACAGTTTCTATTTAGAAACTGGCACTTTATCAAGTTAAACAACCCATTAAGCTCATAATCACACTCCATCTTTTGGGGCACAATGCCTTTTGCATCTTTTGAAATGAGTATTTCTGGCATCCCTCAGCATGCTCTGAGCTGAAATTAATCTTCCTTTGTATTGGTTCATTTTACTGCTGACTGAAATAATATTTTCAATATCTTTTTCATTGTTTATTTGCATTCTTTATTTTGACACATGACTTATGGAGGAAATTTGAAAACAAGTCACAAAACTGAGATCCCTGATAAGCTTCTAAAACTCCTTAAATATTCTGCCAACAGTGTGCTTTGAGTAATTGCTTTTTTACCTCTAGCAGATGCAGTCAATGTCGCTTCGACAATTGCTGTGGTCTTGAGGCCCTTTTGGTATAAGGTAATAAAATACTTAAAGATGTGGGTTTTGCAAAACAGCAGTAGTCAGTTCTGGGGGATGGAGCCCATAGAAAGTCCTACAAAGGCCAGAAGAAAGAATTGAATCATAGACTTCTGTAAGGACCAGGGATGAGCGAGCGCATCCCAAACATTTGTTGACAGATGTGGGATCACTGGCAGACACGATGCCTGTTGCAGGAGTGGCATCCCAGGCATGAGAACCGAGGCTGTGCCTCCCTGTGCCCAAGGGCTGTCTCTGCAGAGCGGGAAGCAGACGTTCTCCCACGTCCCATGCACCAAGAAGGATTGTCTTGGCCATCACAGCTGGGTGATGGCCACAGCGCTGTGGTTAGTAAGTCAGGGTATACTTTTGTTGGAAGTGCAGTTGTCATTCAGTATCCTTACTGCATGCACAGTAACCGTGATTTGAACAGAATTCTCTTCCTCCCCAGCTTTACATCATGGAAAGCTTTCCTTTTTTAGTTACCTCTACAAATAAATGAGGCAGGCTGCTGTTTCTTTGGATGGTATGTCTGCTTTCTATGACAAGGCTGACTTAGAAAGACATTGCTTTTGTGGACTGCGAGATGTGGCAATGTTTTAAAGCCCTGCATCTTCTTGCAAATGGAATCTTTTCCATGGGATGACTACAAGGTGTGGGTTATTTGCGTTAACAGACTTGCAGTGAATGCTTGCAGGTTAATCTTATGGCATATTACTACCACTACAGAGCATAGTGACTGCAGCAGCAAAGCCATCACTGCACTTTATGTGTTGAAAGTGATGACCTTATATCAGCACAGCAAGCAATTGAGCAAAATCTATTCTTGTTTGTGGGTTGGAAGGCAATTTGATATCTAGACATAAAAGAAATGTAAGTTTAGATTGTATTCTTCACTCTGTGCCTCATACTTAGAATCAGTACCCAGCTTTTTCAAAGACGTTTTTGCCATTGCTGACAGTGCATTTACCACAAGGAGTCCAAACATGTCCTGGTGCTGTAAGTTGGATCCTTTCTATGTCCCAAAAGTCTGAGTGCCATGTTTTCTCAAAATGAACTCATTGGAACACAGACTTTCTCTGTCAAACCTTTCCCATGCTGATTCCTTCCCTTGCTGCAGCCAGGGGTTACCGAAAGCAGGGTTGCATCAGCCGAGACTGATGTACGTGGTCTTCTGCAGCTCTGCCCCCACCTGAAGTTCTGCTCTTCAGCGGTGGCTTTACATGTGTCACAAACTTTTGTTTTCTTCTTTCCTTTGCTTGTTGGTGTACGATAAGCTGTTGTACGCTTCAGATCAACGCCAGAGTCAGTGTCTCTGAGGACTACTGTAACTGCTGGCGTTGCTTCTAAGTTTCTTTCTACCTATTAGTGCTAAGCAAGGGAGCTTCTGCTTTGCCTCTCATGTCCCCATTGACTATTTCCGTGTTCTTACACTGGCTTTTCGTGAACCTCTTTTTGTCTTCGTCAATATAATAGTCATCCACAAATCATTTCAGTGAGCAATGTGCAAGAAAGCGTACTTCAAAAAATACCCAGAGTACAGACAAAGCCTCTTACGCACCTGGTTACGCTTGGTTTCTTTCTGAACTAATTCCTGGTTCATTGAGCCCAAGGAATATTCGCAGGCGTCACTGTAATGTTGCTGGTTCTTGGAGACCTGAAATGTTGTTCATCCTCATAAGGTGAGGACAGCAAAATATAACCTGACACTAAAATCAAGCAATTCTTTTTATGCAGAAATGAGTATTGTTTATTAGATGAGATATTCCTTCATCCCAAATTTCCAGAGAACAGTTGTTTCCTTGGTGAACATGAGTAACTCGCACACATTCTGCTAAGTTCCCTGACTGATTCAAAGAGGAATACTTGCAGCATCCAACCTGGAGAGTTTGGTCCCAAATGGGAGGCTGACATGACTTAAAATACCAAAGGACTGAGGAAAATATAAGAAATAGGTAAATATAACTGTTGTTATTGTGAAAAATGTCACTGCAGCAAATCTTACACTGTTGTAGGATGATCTTAAACATTGAAATGATGAGGTGAAGTGTTAGCAGGGCTTTCGCATAGGTGGGAAAACCAAATAAGCACTGTTAAAATTGAAGGGAAAACCACAACTATACAGCAGATTGTAGTGGGATACAAAATAGGAGAAAGTTTAAATATGTACGTATGTTTTAAAACTCTGTCATAGGGTAATTTAAAGCACAGGCTAAGCAGCAGTGTGAAAAGACTTAGGGTTGTTATTTTTACACAGCATTTAGTCATATATTAAATGTTTGCAATATGCTTCTCTCCCCGAATCCAGCCTACAGGGAAGAATATTCTGCTCTTCTGGAAAATGCTTGTGTAAGTGAGAAAACAGGTCAGGAGGTGCTCATTTACCCTCTGTCAAAAGATTGGGATGCTTGCTAAGAGGGGCAGGTGGGAGGGGGCTGTTTAGAGCAGTCAGATGAGACCCCAGATGTTAACTGGGGGTCATAAATAAATAAAATCCAGAAATAAGTAGAGTCCTGGCACTTGTTCCTAATGCTGAAATGGGCTGTGAATTGGGTACTAAAGCAAGAGCTCTGTGTGCCTGTAAAACAAGCCCAGCTACTAAGAGAGCGGTTTGCAGAGATGTACTTGCAGCTGTGATCCAGCTGTACACGGAGGGATCCAGCTGAGGGATTTTGTGATGCCTCCCCCCTACACCTACCTCCTCCTCTCCTGCTGCCTGTGGTCTTCTTCCAAGTAGATTTACTTCCTAAATAAAAAATACAGGACAGTAAATTTAAATTGCTGTAATAAAGTAATTTAATCACTCGTGCTGTGTTTTACTATAGACTTTGGATAAAAATAGATGTACATTTGGAAAGCCTGACTGCCTCCTAAATTGTGAGAATGAGGAAATCTATGGGATGATAAATATTGCAAATTAATGCAGCATTTCTTATAATTGTTCAACAGTTTCAGACTGGCCATTATTTTCCTTTATTTTCACTGGTAGCAAAGTAGGCACTTCTATAGAAGGATAACCTCAGCGCTTGCCTGGTCAGGGTTGGAAAGCACCTGGAGACTCCTTTCTATTTGACTCTGTAAACCCAGATCTAGACCATTCTAACATAGCAGATGCAACTTTCTTCTCCTTTGTTGGAGGAAGGGACAACATAAGGAGATCTTTCTTATCCAACAGTGTGATTCAAGGACCCATCACGCTGCACCTGGATATGGTGGAAGGCTTGATCGCTTCAGCAGCCTTGAGTCGCACTCTGGCTTCGTAGCACCATGTCTGCTTGCAAGGGAAACTGTGCAACCAAGGTACATAACTGGTCATTTCCTAATCTACCCTAGCGGTATCATGTGTAAAGGTATGCTGCTATTTTAAACTCCTGTCACTGCAATGATGTGGAAGTGTTATAATCACCTGCTCTTCTTTTCATGTGTCTGTCACCAGATGGCTGTTGTTGATGATTTATAGGATTATATTTCAGACCTCATTACCCAACATAAGAGCATCTATGTGCTAATTTCATCCTGTCAAATATTATTTGTAATAAACATCCTGGTAGTTTCACCCAGTGGGGTTTATTGACTAAACCAGCAATGAGGCAGTGCCGGCACGCTGATCTGGTGGGTCTGTCATTAGTGAGCAGGCGGGGTGGATAAACACCCTCTCAGCCACTGTCATGTGCTCCTATAACCCTCCCTGCCTAGCATCTGTCAGATGAAAGAGAACCCCATTCAGCAATCCCTGCTACCATCAATGAAATGGTTCCACTTACAGCCCTCCCTTTCCCTGGTAATCTGCAGCATCTTTAAAAATGTACTCACAACACAGCCCCATACGTGGGTATTTTCTTCTTATCTGAAGAGCTCATTTTAGCATTCTCAGCTTAGGCAACAAAATGTTATTTATTTCAAGAGCCTGAGGTACCATCTGTTAGCAAAGCAAGGAAAATAGCAGTGTCTGATGGCACAGCTGGCCCCATGGCTCCTGGCTTTGGGTGCCAGGACCCAAATTTCCTTTCAGTAATGCTCCACGCCTGCCTGAAACTGTAGAGTGGTTGGGGGTGACACCCTCAACCTATCTGATGCTCTCCGTGCCACCAGAGTCCAGCTCTGGTGTCTGGTTTCTAGGCAAGATTCAGGAAAAAAGGCGAAGTTTTAGCAAGGTTATTAATATCACATCCCTATTCAGGGCAAACCACTGTTGCCAGGAAAAGTCCAATTAAAAGAGCTCTTGTACTACAGCCAACTCCAGGGAGTCCAGAATTGGTCAGCAGAAACCCCAGGGTGCTAAAAAGCCCTAGGACAGACTCAGCTCTGCTTGCTGGCTGGTCAGTGAGGCTGAATGCAGAAAGCATCCCTGCCAGTTTAGGATGGGCCTTTATTTTTTTCTACTTCAAAATAGCTACAGTCCATATGACACTTGCTGACATTTGTAAAACTAGAAGACAATCCGACTTCCCTGCAATGGGAGTGCAGGGGTCAAAGAAAGAAGGTGGTGCTGGATAAGGATGTGCATGCAGGGCTGAGGATATGCAAGGTGCCTGTGAGGGACCCAGCCTCTGCCTGTAGAAGAAAGCTGCTGGAGAGGACTTTCTCCTTGCCAGGATGCTGCTGGTGATGGTTGGAGCAGGAGCACCTCCACCACATCTCACACTCCCTCTTGCCCCGAGTGAGAAGCAAGGAGCAGGAAGCCGAGCACTAAGGATTTGTTACAGGATTCACTTAGACTGTTGTATGAGCTGTTATATCAGCCTATGATGCTCATTACCAAAGGCAGGCTGTTGGTGCAACATAAATAACAATAAATACTGTTGGAATAGCAATTCTGTGGTTAGGGCCATTCCCAATATTTGGAAAAACTGAGTAGTATGTATTTATTAAAGGCTACAACTGCTGTAGTGAGGGTTGGTACCGCTGGTACCCGTCTAGATGAGCAGATGGTGCTTCTCCTGTGTTTTGTTACTGCTGTCACAGACGGGGAGAGCTCCTGTTTAAGAAAAACTCTGTTTGGCAAGTGTTATCTGCTGGGGCTTGGGATGAGGAAAGCAGGGTGGATGTCAGGTCCCTGCAATCTCTATCCAAGAGCCCATGACTACTGACATGGATGGGCTCTCTGGAAGCATCACCGGTAGACAGGGCAAAGCTAGGAAAAGAGCGTCACAAGCCTTCTGTGCAAGTCTTTTAGCCTCCTCTGATGTTTCGCTACAGCCTGGGCAGATTTACAGAGGGAGGGAGGTTTCTTAAAGTGCGGCAGCTTCTGAGTTGCCTTCATGCGTGGGGCAGAGCCCGTGGCACCACTCTTGTTCACTCCATCCCAGTGGTACCCAGCTGACTGGTGATCCAGCACAGGCAGCCTGGTGTTGCCCCCGCTGTTCCGCAGCCTGCATCCAGCAGCGCTCAGCATCCTCCTGTGAGACTTGGCTTTGCCCTCAGGTTGACACTTAGGGCACATCCACCCTGAAGAAGAATCTGTGCCTGGGCCCTTGTCTAGCAAACCTAGGTAAGCTAAGCTTTTGTACTGCAAAGCCATGTGTGGCTTTTATCACAGCAGACTTTTATTAGAGTAGCCAAAGCTGCTGTGAAGTGTGTTGGGCAGGAATATTTTCTGAGTTGTTTCCAGGGTCCTTTCCGCCTTGCTCCCTGGGCCACTCCAAAATCTTTGAATTGGCACATCGTAAGAGCCCTTGGGTGGTTTGGCAACCAGATGAGCAACCGGTTGTCCTAACAACCCTGCCTCCCGTGACCAGCTCCTAGCTTAAGTTCCTTTGCTGGCTGGGTGCATGTCCCGACGCTCGCTGAAGTGGTCACGTTGCCAGACAAATGTTTCAGCAGCTGCAGTCTGACTCCAACTGCTCTTAAAATCCCATTTACAGGATTTCCTCTCTGCTTTGCAGGGAGACAGTCCTAAGCAATGTGCTTAGCTATTCCACAGGCTCTTCTGGCAGCTTCTGCAGTGAAACGCGGCAGGAAAAGGGCAGGATCACCCGTGATCCTAAAAGGTTCTTGTTCCTCTGTGCTCGCCATTGATTCTACTGCTCAATTTCCCAGCAAGACTAAGCCTAAATAATTTATAGGCAGGGATCTTCCCTGCTTTGAAAAGCTTCTTAAGAGAACTGTAACTTGAAAGAACATCATCTATTATTTTTTTTGTCATAGAAAAAAAGTTTTGGAGTTGATCACCAATATCAGCACTTTTCCAAAGGTCACAAGCCTAAAACTGTTCAGGATTTTCTATATTTCTATTTTTTCTATCATTGAATGCACAACCAAATCTTTACTTGTATATAAAACCCAGATACTAAAATAATGAAAACAAAATTTAAAAGAATTGAAGCAAATGGGCTTTGTTTCCACAAAAGTCTGTTAATGAGCAGAGTACTGATATTTGCTTTATGAATGGGCCTGTTTAACTTGGAAAACTCAGTGGCAGGATTTCTTTTTTAACTCTTCTGCCTCAAAGCTTAATTTACCTCTGCAGCATGTTTAGTTTTCAGATGAACGGCAGTAAAGCAGTCATCATTTGCTGGGAAATTCTTCAGGCTATTTCTGCCTGGTGGCAGAGGGGGATGCAGGCTCCTCGAGGGAACGCTCTGGGCTCCCTGCCCTGGTATCCAGCCCGCTGAGCGCCCTGCTCCCAACTGGACGTGCAGGTACTCGGGGATGCTCAGCTACAGCCTGCCAGCTTCATACCACCTCACATCCTTAGAAATATTTTTTCATACAGCTGGGAGGAAGACTTTTCCCCCCCGCCCCCCCAGGATTTCTTTTTTTTTTTTGTCTCAAAAAAATTTTTAAGCAAAGACGTGGCTGTGTCCCCATCCCAACCAGCGATCCTAGGTCTTTGCCCAGCTGCGTGCCGCGCTGCAGGGCACTGAGCCCTGCGGCGCCAGGCACAAAGCCTCGTTGGAGCTTGCTGGAGTCCCTGACAAACCCAGTGACATGCCAGCACGCTGCTTTTAAAGGGTTTTGCCGGGGCCAGCAGGCTCTGATGCCAACTGCCTCCTGCTGCAGGCAGTGGCCGGAGGGGGATGGCAGCTCCCACTCTTGCCTACTCCTGTTTCCCAAATGTCCCTGTCACTTAAACGTGGCAATTTAAAGAATAACAGTCTGATGATTCTCAGTACCATCTGTCTAAACATTGCTTTTGCTAGGAAGTCAATTAAGCTGTAGTTTTTCTTTGCAGAGAATGATAGCTGTACTCTGATGAGAAATGCACTTGATAATTTAATAGGCATTTTGTCTTTTTTCTAACAAGCTGTGTTGATTTCTGAGTAGTCTGCTATTCACTAAGGGAGGAAAATGAACGAACTGAAGTAAAACATTAGAAGATCCATTAATGTGAAGGATGTTTAATCTCTGCAAACTAAAAATAAAGCTTGTGAGCTATTTGGATTATTAACATTTGAATGATAAAGAAATGTAGGAAATGCCAAGGCAGTGTGTGTGGGAAAAATGATAGCTTTTTAAATTAAAAAGAATTGTTTTGAAATAATGGAAATAATCATATTTTGACTTTTGAAGTAAGAAAAATATTTCTCTCCTAGTATTTCTGTGTAGCAGAATACTTTCAAGGTCAAAATCAAAATGTTCAATAATTTTTCAGGGCTCCAGTTTGAATGAATTAGTCCCAGGATGTGAGAGGCTTTTTGACATTTTCAGTTCACAGAAGTTTTTGACTGTCTCTGTCCCTAGAATATGGAAAAATCATCGAAGTCTCAAATGCAGTATGATTGGAAAACCTTATCCCACTCAACCCTGATGCTTTAATTGACCATCTTTGGCAGATTTGTGGGGCTGGTTATAACAGCCAGGTGGTACTTTAGCTGAGGGTAGTGACTTCTCAGCCTGGAGATAACCTTGAAGATGGTTTTGGCTGAATATTTTCCATCAATGGCCCCTACACAGGTTGGATTTTACAGAAAACCAGGAGCCAATTCTGAAAATAAGTTAGTTTGGCAGTTAGAAAACAAATGGGATTTTATTTTTATTTATTTTAGAACGGTGTTAACACATCTGTGCACTGGTGCAGCAAGGTTTGTTGGCAGATGGTGAGTCTGAGGCTGAAAACTGCCCTGGGGAGAGTCTTTTGGGCTGTGGGAGAGCAGCGTTTTGCTGAGGTGGCAGCCCTAGCCCTAGTGACTGCAGGGATGCGACCAGTGCGGCTGCTTCATCCCTCCTCTCTGAGAAATCTAGCAGCGAGCGGGAGTCGCAGGGACCCGGGCAATCCCAGAGCTGCTCCCTGGAGTCGCAGGAAGGGCAGCACAAACGGGGATAGCTGAGGCTGTGCCCTGGCAGTGAGCAGTGGATGCGCTGAGAAGAGGGTGCAGATGCAGGGTCCCTGCCAGAGCAGAGGAAGTCAGGTGAAACAGCATCCCTGTGCTCTTTCTATTAGAAAATGCTTTTTCCTCCAAACCAAATAGTGGAGGGGATGAAGAGAAGAACAGGAGGCACAGTGACGCCATCCCATGCTAGCTAGTAGTCCTGTGGTGTCTCTGGGGCCTGGGAGATCTGAGTTTAAGTCTTTCTCTGGTTTGGATCTGCTCCACAAGAAGTACAAACAGCTCCTGAAAGCTGCTGCCTTTCCCAGAGAGCGCTGCCACTTCCCAGGCCCTCTCCGCTCATCACTTGCAGGCGGACTTTCAGGAGAAGTTGACTTTGTTAACGATTTAAGCCTTGTGGGATAGAGACTGGCACCAGGTGAGCGATGGGCAGGGTGTGGGTGAGCTGTGGAGAAAGGCAGAGGCTGAGAATGATCCGTGTTGGGAACCAACTCAGGCAGTGACAGGGCAAGAAACAAAAGAATGAACTAGGATGAGGAAAGCCACAGGTTTACATTGGACAAGCCCTTGTTTAGTCCACTCATGTTTTCATAATAAATGTTAAATATGGCAAGTAGCAATATGGGGCTACACTTTTGTATTTACTGTAAACCCATCTTTGCAGCTGGAGAGTTGGTTCCAGCTTGGCTACAGGGCTGGAGCCATCTCGGTTTGGTGTCTGATACTTGCCAGAACCAAATAGAAGTCCTGCAAAAAACAAGCAGCCTGTCATTCCTCTGTCACAGCACCTACTTACCCTGTAATGCATGCAGGTCCATAGGTTTGTGACTGATAAGGTGTTTTTATAAGCAGTCACTGCTCAGCTGGTTATACAGTAGCTGCAGCGTGCTAGCAGAAGAGATGCACATCTCTGCTATGTTGCAGTGGGTGCTTAAATAAATCTCACAAATAATCTCTGAAAATGAGATTCCACCCCAGCAAGAGGTGACATAAACTGGTGTAACCCCTTTGGGGAGCTGCATTGTGTTTGATCCAGGATCACCCTGGCACGGCAAGCGTCCTGCCAGTGCCCACATGGGCACAACCATGGGCAGCATCACGGCACCAGGTCAGAGCCTTTCCTGGGGAGCTCCCTCATCAGGGTGTCCCAGGACATTGAGCACAGCCTCCCATGGCGGTCTGCTCCTCTTTCTGCCCTTTCCTGCCTTGTGAGCATGTTTTTCTCATGACTCCTCGAACCTTCTTTATTACAGTTTAGGCTCCATTTGCACTAGAAATTTGTTAGAGATCCTAAAGCAAGAAATACTGTGTGTAGGATTGCCACATAGTGAACCTTTTCCTTTGGACCAAGTACATGCAGAGAAAAGTGAGATACAAATCACTCACAACTGTTTTGTAGAAAAGGGCTTACTTTTGCACTTTTTTTGTGAAGATGACTTGAGGGAATCTGACATTTTACAGACTTGACTAGTGACTCGCCTATAGATTATTCTCCAGTCTGGGAACTTGCCTTTCTGCAGCTCGAAGGATGTTTGGAAAGATCAGTCTCGGCTCACAGGTGATGTGAGGCTGAAGGCTGCGTTCAAGGTATCCCAGAACGTGTGAGGGGAGCCCACTGGTCCCAAGACTGCTCCTGGATCTCTCCTGCCATCCTACCAAACGTCCCTATTGCTTTCCTTTCCCTTTGCCAGGAGGAGCTGTCTAGGGAGATGGCTGGGAAAGACCCAATAGTCCAGTTGACTGTGGCACAGTTAGAAAATGACAGAGCAAACTTCAGAAAGGACACCAGGTTTCAGGATGCTTTCAGTTAACTTGAGGGCAATCTGAGGTTTACGTAGCAGTTAATAACATGATATATGCTCCTTGCAGGTTTACTGGTCTCTATATTCCTGAAGTTAGTTGTTTCTACTGAATTGAAAGCTCTGAATATAAATAATATCCTGAGAGTAAACTCTGATGCTTTTGAAAGTGAGCGTATGCGAATGAGCCAGAAAGAAGAACAGAGATTAAAATTGCTGGGATTATGCCTGAAGCAAGAATACTCCATGGCAAACAGACAGATTTCATGTTTAGAACACTGAAGAAATGTGAAATAGCCATCTGCCAAAGGTTCTTGTGGGTTCTCAAACAATACCACGAGGAAAAATGATACTGTAATTTAACCAGAGGCTGAGTAATACTGCTCCTGGCAGCTGCACATGGGCTGGAAATATTTGCACAGCCTACACCTAAGGATTCTCTTGGGATCCTGTTAGCAGTGCTCCTATGGAAAGGTCAGGTCCCCTGGGTCCTGGGTACCCAACCGCAGGGCTCTGGAGCGTAAAGGACCGATGCTGTTCTGGTGCTAGCGGAGATCGCTCACCTGAGTAACACCCGACAGAAGCTCCTGGAACAGCCCTAAATACCCTTTAATTGAAACTTATGATTTGGTTTTTTTTTTAAAAAAACCCAACATATATTACATTACTGCAATAGTTGAGGCAAGGACTGAATGCAATGGAGCTGTAAATTAGTTTTGCAACAGGATCGAGTCTTGTGGCTGGATGCTGTCTCGCAGAAGGGACCAAACTTTGTCAAGTCCCTTTGCTGGTGTGTGCCCTTGGGCACCACAGGACTTATTGCTGAGCTTGCTTGCATCATATGGTTTTAATCTGCATTTTATATGGCAAACCTCCTCCCTGCTCCTCTCCTTTCTATCTGGGAAACAGCATCTTTAAGTTTAGGTAGGGGCTGTAATTCACCCGTTTTCAAAAGGCCCTTCTGAAATGCGTACTCCATTCAAACACTGCTTTTAAATATCCTCCTCCCAGGGCGCAGCCACAGCTCAAGGCCAACTCAGCATGATTGTAATTCTGAGTGATTAAAATTTATGGCAGCTAATCTGCTGGAAAGCATATGTTAGAACAGCATTCACCTCATCAAGTACGTTATCTGATAACTGCTAGTAACTTCTGCTGCATGATCTATAGCCTGATTCTGAGGGGAAGGTATTTAACCTACAGCAGCTTATGAGACTAGAAAGAAATAATAAAACCTAGTGTAGACTTAAGGGAAAAAGATGAAATAAAAGTTATTGAAAAGCAGCTGGTGAAATGGTTGAGGCATTACAGTAGTAACAGTAATCAACAGCCCTGTTAAACCGATGGGCTGCGTGACCTTGGTTGGGAGCGGATATAGAATGGCGTTGGCTGACTTGGGCTGGCAGAAATTTAGGAGAATGAGGGGATAAAATAGCAGCCTATCAAAACTGAGCCTGTTCAAGGGTACCAGAAGGGATTTCCAAGGCAGATTTTTTTTCAGAATTAGTAAAGTGCTTTGAAATTTCTGGGAAGCAAGAAATTGCTTGGCAGGATTGTTGGATTTTGGCACAGTGAAGGCTGAAGCGTGAGCTCTTGCTGCTGGGCCAGGCGTTGGAAATGTGCTTGGCTGAGTCTCATTTTGGAAAGTCTAGGCTTGCCATCAGCATCCCAGGCATGGAGGGATCGGGTGAGATAGATGCATTGGATCAGCAGCCAGCCATAGATAGGCTTGGGTTTCGGTGCTAGGGAAGCACCATCTTTCCCACCCTGCTCAGCAACCATATAAGGTTGCTTTGATTCATTTCAAAAACGTTTTGGGGATGAGGTTAGTAATCCAAGCTACTCATAGCCTGCCCGTGGAGAAGTATTAAACAGTTCATGCAGTTTTCCTCCTGTTTGCCACAATTTTATGTTCCAATTTCTGCTGCTGGGGCCATAGCACAGTGTGGAGGTGTTGGGCTCGGTGCTGCTCTAACCACACACAGCGAGGACAGGATTCGGTGTCCTTCCCATCCCTCCTGCCACTTACTTGCTGCTGTCATGGTCCCTTGAGCAGGTGTTTTCTAGGTCAGGCTGCAATTTACTTGGAGATTCATTCAGTTAATGCCCCGTGCAGTGCCAAGCTGAGTATGAGGAACTCATTTCCCACCTTCGGGCAGTGAATCCGGCAAGCCTTTCCCATCGCTGCTCATTGCATCCCACTGGGGAGTGCTGGGGTAGCTTTGCTTTGGAAAGAGGAAATGTGCTGATGAATCAGGAGCGGTGGCAGGCTCCCAAAAGGACTTGTTCCTTCTTTTTAATAAGGTATTTTACTTTGTAACCTTTCCCATCATTTTTAGTAAGCTCTTGTGCTGTCAAAGCCGCACTTGGCTATCTTTCTTATTTTCCATCTGCTTATGAAAAGGGCTTACGAGAGATGAATGATTAAGAGGAGATTCTGTTGAGGATGGCTGCCCTCTGCAAGCAATCAGGATTCCCATCTGGCTTTCTTTGTTGTTTTTTTTTTTTGGTCTAGTTTTCCAAAACAATGTTGCTGACATGAGGAGAACACCCTGGCACGTGTGCATGGCCGAGGCTCCTTTTCAAAGGGGTCTTGGGGTGGGGGCTGGGAAGGTTGTCTTGGTGAGAACTGAGGAAGCAAAGCAAGGTTTATCCCATATATTTAATTTACTATCTTTTCTTGTGTCTACTGGGACTGTACCTGTATTGCTAAGTGGGAACGCGGTCCTACCGCCTAGGTGTGATCACATCAGTCAATCTTTTTAGCAAGCTTTCTTCAAAAGGCTTAAGTGTGATATAAAAATGATTCATCTTTGAATTCAGTCTGAATGCTTCATCATGCTGAGCTGGAAACTCTTGCTCAAAGCTATCCCAAACAGTCCTGTGAAAGACAGAAATTACCCAGCAGATAGTCCTTATCATGTCTGCCTGTCCGTGATTTGTTACAGCAAAATGAAACTGTCCAACAGTAATAAATTAAAAAAAGAAATCCTCTTCATCAATGCAATGAGAATGTAGTCTTTATAATTTATTATGGCAGCATCAAAGAAATCTATTGCCTATGCATAATTCTTGGAGCCAGGAGAGATTTCCTACAGCTTCTGTTCTCTTCCTTCTTGCAGAAAATTAGCCTGGCCCAGAGATATTGGCAGTGCCCCTCCAGACCTGGCTCCTACAGTGATCAATGGAGCTATGTTTCTGGCTTGGGGAGAGAAAAACCAGCTTATTTCTGCCCATATTTATGGCAGCTGGCTCTAGTAGTGTCTATAAGTGCTCACCTGTAAGGGTGAATCCCAGTTAGGGATTCAAAACTGGCCTCCAGAGAATGTCTTTGTCTTGAGTAGCTTGTTAAAGCATAAATCTCTTCCCAGATAGGCTAGTGTGACCCTTGCAGTTTGTTGCAGAAGAGTTCGTATTGCAGTTCACATGATGTTTCTGTTTGCCCATAGGGATGAGTGTGGTGTTGCAACCCTTTAGCTCGTACAGTGTGTTCAAAACAGAAAGGTCTTACGCGTATTCCTGCTTTACCACTCTCAGCAAATTACCAGTCCTCTGATTTAATTAAAGGGTAACTCAGCTAAACTTAATAAGCACATTAGTCAATGATATTTCTTAAAGCTTTGTCTGGGTAAATTTATATATCTTCAATTACAGGAATGGCTTAAAAATAATTAAGCTTCTTTAGCCACTGTTTTTACCTCTAATGGTCTGAAACATATTTTTTAGACCAATGAGCTTTATGAAGGGCTGCAGTACATTCAAAACAATTCCTGGTAGCCTTTCCAATGCAATATTCCTCCTCCTTTTCATGATGTCCCAGATCTTTTGCATGTTTGACAGGCTGCCCTTTCTCTCACAGTGCTAGGGAAAGCTGGTGTGTCCCCTCTGAAAGGGGAAAGGAGCTCTCTGCCCTAAACCAGCCTGCTTTTGTATGTCCTCGCTTGGGCCTAAGTATTCAGAAATATTCAAACACCCCTCTCCTACAGCCAGGTCAGGGTGATGGCGTGTGAGGACACTGCCATGGGTCATTAGGGAAGATGCTATAGCTGGAAGAGACCAAGCCCTGCTCTCCCCTCTCTTTTCCTACACTTTGCCTGCATTTTCTTGTCAGGCAAGAGGGAAAAAGCCCCCCTACCTCCAGGCTGTGACGGGGCGATCCAGCTGCCCGGCAGTGGGTAGCGCAGACGTGGAAGTCCTGATATCCAGGTAGAAATAATGCCACCTCCACCCATAAACTGTCTTTGAAATTGTAATTGGGTTGTTACAGTGACATGAAACGTGCTTTCTGCTTTTTAATGTGTTTATTAAGTTGGCAGTATATGATTTATTATGTTCTTAATTATTAATTTTCTTGCTCATAAGTGTCTGGATTTTTGTAAATGATGAGATAGGGAAGTGTAATGCTGTCACTTAGGAACCTTAACTGAAAGGAAGGGTTTGGCTTTTTAATACAATTTATATTTATGAGAAACTAATATAAGATCATTTTATATTATCAAAGTAATATAACTAATACAAGATGATTAAAAGAATGGTGGTTGGATAGGCTGGATATGAACTGATATGAGCAGAAACTGAACAGCTGTAGGATTTAGGTCCTAATTTTGCAAAACACTTAAATACTCAATTTTTGTGGGTGGGGAGGCTGTCCTGCATTAAGTCCTAAGTCTGAAGAAAGTTATAGAGCATTGCTCAAGGCTACCTAATATTCTGTATTCTGTAAAATAGGGTTTGATCTAGGGCAAAACTGAATACAGGATAGATTCAAGCACAAGTTTTCCTTGCATTCATTCTCATGAAGCTTTACCTGCTGAGCATTTGCAGTGGATTCATATGAAGAGTGTGCTGAGCAAGGCTGGATTAAACTGGTTTAACTCGAGTTCATAGTTTCTGGTTTGGGGTTTTTTTTGTTTTGTTTTGTTTTGTTTTCCCCCTACCACTGTGGGTGAAAATAAAGCTCAAGTAGTGGGTCTAGTTGTAAATGCCACAGATTACATTGAAGTGTCATCCAGACAAGGAAAAGAACCAGTATTACACTGCTTCTGTAAGTTATGAGCACAGGGCTCAGCAGACACTTTTATTGATACATGTGAAAAGTTCTGAGCTTGCTTGTAAGGGTACAGAAGTTACTTATGCACCTTCACAGCTCCTTACCAAGGGCTGTGTCTGACCGTGAAGTTTCATAATGAAGTAATTCAGAATTAAGCAGTCATTGCAAGTACAGAAATCCATTTGAATCCTTTGCGGTAAATGATCCTTTAATTCACAGCAGTTTCGTTTTCAGCGTACTCCATGTGCTGTATGAGGACAGTAATGCTTTTATTCTGCAATTCCAGTTCAAGGTGGGGGGTGAGGGGGAAACAACAATATTTGAATTCCCATTTCAATCTATTCTCTGACAAGTAAGTTTTTCCCAATATAAATCAAGGTATTGTCAGAATTCACTTTTCTCAAATGTCAAGGTCAGCTAGAGGTTTGTAAATTAGCTCATGTCAAGAGAAACTAATGAACCAGTTAAAAGATTGATATAGAGGTTTGGCTCTGTGAACATGTTGGTTAATCATCTAAGAGTCCACTAAATATGCTTTTGATTACTTTCTTGACTTTACTTCTGTATTTAATTTGAATAAATCTTAGTTACAACCTCATTTTGCTAGGAGTCACATATCTCCACCAGGTCTTCTTGGAACCTCTTCTAGTTTTATATTAAATAAATATAGAGTAAAGGCTCTATAAGCAGCATGCGGAATAATCACAGCAGTTATTACACAGATATTTTAGATACATTGATATAGGTACAACACAAAACAGGAATACAAGTTGTGCTTTTTTTTTTCAAGGAATAATCTACTCAAGTGAATGTGTAGCTTGGGGTGGACTTTGCAAATGCTATGGTGTAATCATTCCCCAAGGATTTATACCCCAAATGCTGTCATGACGATTAAAATTTCCCTCCTGCACCCTGAAGAAGAGAAGAATTAAGGATTCAGTTACAGGCATCCATGGAAACTTCATCATCTCAGAGCTTTGTAGATCCCAACAGACCCAAATCAGGCAAGGAGCAGGCAGCCTCCTTGCCAAGAGCAGGGCCCTGGCCAGACACTGGCAGCAGGAACACCTGAGGTCTCTTTCTTCAGCTCGCTCAGTTTCCAGATTTATTTTTAATTCTGTGTAATCACCTTGAAGTCTTTTTGTGGGTTGTTTGAACCTCATTGCCTCTCACTGGAGAGGTAACACAAGATTTGCAGAGGCTGTACAATGTTTGCCTGAGGTTTTTCTGATGACAACTTCAGGGCTGGGCTGTTTCCTCCCCTGGTTTATTGCACTGCATTCCTCTCAGTTTTCATCAGCACACAGAAAAATCACAGGTGCTGGCTCATGAAAATGCAGATTTCTTTTTTCTCTTCCAAATCCAGCTTCATTCTTTTCTTAAGAAGGAGAATTGAAGTTTTAAGAGCTTGGCTACATCTTATGTGAATTGATGGTAGAGGCAAGCAGCTTAATACTGTGTTTCAGCTCTTTCATCTCTGTTGGGAACTCAAGTATGTTCCTCTTCCAAATGAGTCTCCACGAGGCACACATTGCTCCACTGACACCCTAACAGATGCAGTTGATCCCTTTTGCTGTGAAACACAGCAGCCCCAGTTCAGC